>NC_134314.1:102565431-102854874 GCF_964195595.1 Calonectris borealis | reverse complement strand
GCAAAGCATTACTTATAAGACAAGGGACCATCTGGTCCATTCCTACCACAACTTGGTAGACATTGTGAATGTATTTCTTTGTTGTTTGTCTTAAAAGTGATGTGCAGCGGTGATATAACACAGCAGAGGTTTAAGAGGAAAATACCATTCAAAACAAGAACAGTGTAGTTTTTCAATATCAAGGTAACAACTGAATATTCTTATCTTGTTAGCATTACAGGTCGGAAAACAGAAAAAAAAAGACCATTACTCTGCAAAGGAGCTTGTAACTTTCTCCTAAACACTCCCTTTTATGCCCAGCCGGAGCTGGGGTATAACCAGTGAAATCCTGACTGGGGGCTGCTCCTCAGGCAAATTTTGGTATTCTTGCCCTGTGTTGTGGTGCCCAGACCGTTGCAAATGCCCTCATTGCAGTAGTCCTCAGTAGGGGTTTCACTGGCTGCCCCAACCTTCCTCTTTCAACATGGGAAGGTTGTAAGGAAATGGCAATGTTTTCTTTCCTCCAACGTGTAACAGCTAAATATTCTTGCCTTGTCAGTATTATCGCGGTGATAACTAACCTGTACTCTTCTTGCTTCGGACTACGTTGTTGCCTTAAACCTCCGCTGTATTATATGGGGGCACACATGCACAACTACTGAAAGATTTTTTTGAGACTCTTACCAGCTGAAAAGCATTAGAGTTGTGAGATCTGCTCTTTTATACTGTGGTAAAGACAGACTTTTCTGGCGATGATCTAGCAAACTAGGGCAAACTTACTTTAATACTGATGTGTAGTAGTGTTTTGTTACAGCCTGTAACTGCACTGACGTATTATACAAGATGGTTTTATTGACACAATAGTGGGTAATTGTTAGCCAGATTAAGAAAACTCAACAGCATAGATGTAAGAAACAAATCCTTTGCGTGACAGTTAAAAGAAGAAAGGGAAAAAGCATTTCCTCTTAATTAATCTCTTTGAAAGGGATCAGAAGAGAACATGAACCAAGAATGAACTGCTTTTCCTGATATTTAGAGGAAAACCTTTACTGGTATTTAAAGGGGACTTTTCACATGAAACACTTTTTGATTGTGGTTTATTCTTACGAAATTTTTCTGGGCTGTTGTAATTAACAAAAAGATAGTGGAAAAGGTTATCAATGGAATATTTAAAAGATTCTTTTTTTCTAGACAGAATAAAATAGAAAAACCTTGACTGCATAAATGAGATATATGTTCTTTTATATTTTTGGTGGAAATAGTACCATTACTGAAAGCAATGCTGCTGCTTTTCTCTAGGCAAAGGAGACGTTTTTGGTGATGTGTTCTGGAAGGAGTCTACCCTTGCCCAGTCCTGTGCTAATGTAAGGGCTTTGACTTACTGTGATCTTCATGTGATTAAGAGAGATGCCTTGCAGAAAGTGCTGGAGTTCTATACAGCCTTTTCACACTCCTTCTCAAGAAATCTCATTTTGACCTACAACTTGAGAAAAAGGGTAAGTAGCTTTGATTTTAACATACACCATATAAATGATCACTTTTAAGGACTGTCTGTATGAAAAAACTGAATTGCTTGAATTCTGGCATTCTTCATAGCCTCTCTTATAAGAAGGTTTTTCAGAGCATGCCTAAGAGACACTGCTAGCTTGTAGAGTCAAAAGGCCGTAAGTGTTTATTCCAGTGCTAGTTTTATAGGGAGCTGGACTGTGTATATGTGAAAGTATTTTACATTTCTATGAAGTGGACGGATTCCAGCATATTTGCAAACTGCCATGCACTTGTGATAAACAGCGTTCACTACTTTCTGCAACTTTAGTTTGTAAAGCAGCTAAAAAGATGTTAGGGGTGTTGCCTGAAGTTACAAGGAAAGTGGAAGGAAAGGTGTGAAATCTAATATATGGAACAAAAGTCAACAACAGTAATCACAATGGAAGAGTAATATGAACATGACTGATTCTATCAAGAGTTGTTTCTTTTAGTATCAATCACATTTTGGAATTACTTTGCTTATCTATAATGTTTCCATTTTCTTATCCTTGGATTTTTTGGCTCTTTTCATTTCTTCCTGCGTGCCAGTTCAAGTAATTTTGTCAAACGCGAATCATCGTAACTTAATATCCCATTTTAAATTCTCTGAGTAATCTTCAGTGAACCACCTCTGTAGGAATTTATTAAAACTGTAGCAGGTATAATTCAGTTGATATGATTTTATGGTACAATGTAGAAGACAATAATATTACATTGAAAATAAATACATTGCAGCACCTATACTTGCTTTAAAATATTATGATATAAAGGTACTTGAGATCAGCTAAAGAAATATGTTTGATAGGAGATTTTTTGTTCCTAAAACCAGTTCTCTATGGTAACCTCCAGGTGCCAAGTCAGTCCTAGATAATTACATCTGAAAAAACCAGAAAACTTTTCACCTTTGAAGGTGAAATATTTTGTAAAATTGAACTTTAAGCCTAGAGTATCGATTTTTTTTTTTTTTTAGGTTTTTTTTTTGTACCTAGAGTTGGCATACTGAAATTAAAATAGTGTGATGATGTTTTCTATCTGCACATGTTATCAAAGAATTCAGCTTTTCAGTATTGGGCAAAGAAGAATGTGCTATCCACGCTTCGGTCAAATAAATCAAAGCTCTGGTAAAAAATGGATGTAATTAAAAACTAAGAAGCAAATTTATACTTGAGGATTTCCTCATAGGACATTTTTTTCAAATGACGTTGAGTTCCTGCAGGACAAGGAGAAGATTAAGAGAGATGTTCTGTTAAAAACTAAGTTTAAAAACCAGCTACTTACCTGGCGTTAATTGATGTAAGAAATAAAAGAAATGAAAGAATTTGGTATTGAGATCACCTAGTATCACTGACTGGCATATTTTAAAATAACACTGTGAGTAATGTGGTAAGATGGTGTAAGAATACATAAGTACTTTTTTTTTAACGTCAGTAGAAATAACAAACCTTGAGGCCTGGAAGGACCAACTCTCTTAAAGCTCACAGTAACGCTAGAGTCACATCATTTTGGATCTGCTCTGAGCCAAAAGTCCCAATTTTAGAATCAGTTGCCTACTCCAGAAGTGACACTCTTTCCCTCCATGTTCATCGGTGTAGCTTTTCCCAGCTCAGGTTACAAAACACTTTTAACCACAGAATTGTAATTCCTGTGCTGTTGATTTTCTACGCAAAATGTTCCTAATAAAAAGGTACATTTTATGATAGCAATTTCCATCCAGTTATTCAAATAATTGGATTTTAATTGAGTTGCAGTTAGCAGAAAAGTGGCATTGATTGATAATGGAAGTGAGAGTTTGATGGTTCTAGGTTAACAGACTGTAATTTTATTTATTTTATTGAAAGAAGGCTGATTGCAATCAGAATGCAAATGTTAAATAATGTAAATAATATATGCTTTTGGAAATGCATAGAAGGTATGCTGCTTTAGAGATTGGAGATAATGCACATTAAAAGGCAACTTCTTAGAGTTTGGAATTTAATCTGTTTTAAATATCTGTGAATCTGTTATAGAAATAGCTCCCCAGCCTGTCGCTTCTAACACTTCTCCTGGTCTATTTCTGCAAATGGAATTTTGTAGAATTCAGATGAACCAGTACCTTCTGTGAGTTACGTTTGTGATGTATCGCATATCCTTTGGAAAGTAAATACCAGAATTACACTTTTCATTTCAATAAACAGTTTCATCTCTGGCTCCAAAAGTGTTCAACTAGTTGAAGTGTAGATACTGTATATTCATTCCAAATATATTCATACAGATTCCAAATACATGAAAAAGGAGCTTTGGGGATTTTTTTGCCTGAAGGATCTCACGGGTATATTTTTAGACTTGGTTATTCCTCTGAGGTGTCCCCATCTCCAGGGTGCATGTCTTCACTTCGCCGTGGTACTGGGAACACTGCATAGTGCAAGGTGCTTCCTAGCCAAGTTTTGCTCAGCTTAAGTGAGCTTTAGCATTGGTCCACTCTTTCACCATGTTCACTGGGTCTCCTCCAGTGATCCCTTCCCTCGTGGAGATGGAGCTCCCTGTCCCAGACCCTTCGGTGCCAGTGAGCAGTGCTGACCTTACAGATGTCCCCCACTCTTACTGGGGTCTGGATCCACTTGCTGACCGCTGTGACAGAAATAAGCAGACATGCAGGCGCATTGTAAGGTACCAAAACCAATTGGTCTTGACCTTAGCTAACTTTAGGGCTGGATTTAGGCAAAGTAAAAAGCATCTTCCCTCCATTCCTTGTGCTGCTCTTCCTACCGGTCTTGAATGTGCTTTGAGCTGAGCTGGGAGGGCAGAACGCTTCTGTCTGCGTGTCCCCTTTATGCCCTCCCTGGAACAGGGCCACGGTTATGAAATGTTAGTGCCCGTGATGTCTGAGGACTTTGTGGCCGAGCGAGATGCTTCCAGTGCTCTGTCCCTGGCATGCCGTGGCTGTCTGTGTCTGTGCTGTGAAAACAGTTTCCTTTCACTCATTTTCTTAACAAACACCGGTGAAATATGCTCTTTCCTAAAACTGTCAGCTCACTGTCAGGTGACTCCCTGAGCAGTTCCCTCAAGCGACCGAAATCCCTCCTGAAGTTATTAGCTCTCTAGTTACCTCTGACTGGAGCTCAGACTTAGAAAACTTTTTATTTTTCCTAAAGGGGAAGAGAAAGGAGACCTTTAATTAACTCTTTCTGCTGCCAGCCATTGACATTTTCATCTAACTGGAAGCAGGGGGAGAATCAGCTGCTGCATCTCTCTCTCCAACGTCTTGAGAAACTGGGACTGCAGTCTGTGGCTGCAGGTGGCTGTGTGTCAGACTCAAGGGCTTTGCAGCTGAAAGGAAGCTGAAAGAAGAGGATTTCTCAGAGCACTTCCTGCTGTGACAATGCTGTGAAATTACGTCAGGTTAACTTGATGTTCCTCTCCATTTTTGGAATCTCAGAGCGAAACCAGAGCCTAGACACTGGGGGTAGGTGGGATGGTCAAGTGACAAACTCACCCTTACGGAGGGTGTGCTAGCCGAAAGAGAAATATTGCAGGTTTGGAAGGCAGCAGGATTCACAGGCTGGAGGTCTGTTTTTCCCCAACAAATATTTAAACACTTCTGGGTTTCCAGCCTGGACTTCATAGTTCCAGGGTAGTAGAAGTGTAAGAAGAGAGAAGCTTGCATGATAGCTACTTGTCATTGTCTTTTGCTTGTGATGAGGTGCAAGTTTTCTGGCACCTTCTTTAGGAATGTGAAAGGCCTTTGGCAGCACTTGCAACTGTTCTGGTTTTGGCAGTTGCTTCTTTCCATGTGTATGAACTTTGTGACCAATATTAACTTACACTGGCTTGTACCACAGTGTATTTGCTCAGTTCATTCTGCTGCAGCCATAAATGATGTTATAGCTCAAATGATCGCACAGGCTACATAAAAGAGAGAATTCTTATACATAATTTATTAAGCTGAGATTTCTCTAGTAAGCCATTTTAGCCTGGATAGAGATTAAATGACTAATTCTGAATGCTTTGGAGTATCATGGTAGAAAGCACAAGTAGCTTTTCCAGAAGCTGAAATTTGTGTCCTGGAATAAAAGAAGGAATGCAGTAGGATGTAGGTATGTTATCTGGAATTTTGTAAGACTGAAAGAAACGGCAAAGAACACTGCATTTTTACAAAGCAAGCATGATTTAGTCAGAACACATTTCTTGAGAGACCAGTGATTGCAACATAGTCGTCTGTCTCCCTGCCGGTGTAAGATTGCTTGCTTTTGTACATGTAGTGGTGTGCTTATTCTATGCCATTCCAACTGGGCCAGCAGACAGGGCTCAGACCACCTCTTTCTAAAAGCAATTTTAAAATATAATTGTGCTTTCCTCTTCAGCATTAGCTTCACCTTTCTTCTTTTTATACTACAAGCTCTAACTAGAGAGAGAACCTCTCTCAGATCAAACATTTCAGCTAGGAGTGCTTCAAGCCTTGATTTTAAATCTTGGGGGGCTTGGCAGCAGGTTATTTTCAGAAAGGCAATCCATGGCCTTGTATTCTGCCTTTCCACATGACAAGTTTTCCAATTCTTTTCCATGATATAGGTTCAAAACGGTATCCCAGAATTCTCTCTGATATGGAAGGCTGAATTGCTGGAAGATTTTAACAAAGCTTTCTTAAAATGAGAAGAGTGAAAGGTTTTAATTTTAGAATATTGGCCCATTTGATGATGGATTTCAGAATGGTCAAACTGACAGCCTGCTTCCTTCTCCTGCGTTTGTACTCACCAAAACAATCCCACAAGTCCTGTGAGAAGAGGGTTTTGATGCTTGACTGGCATGCATCTTGCAGCACTGAAAACCCAGGACACTGGACATGACTGAGGCGTCCGGATGGGTCTGTGGCTTGGAAGTTATGCCATATTAGCTGACCAGGAGGCAAAGTTGTCATTTTCCAAAAAAGTTGTCATTTTCCAAATGTAAATAAACACTTAAGTGATCAACTCTGTTCTTTCCCATGCTGCCTTTTAAAAGCTGTTCAGGTAGTTGAATGTTCTTATATTCCCTGTTTCTCCGTGTCGATCTACGCAAAATGTATTTTATTCTGTTTCCTCATTGGTAGATTCCATATTGCATCTTCTCTCTGGCCTTGGACAACTTACTTAACTTTCATCTGTCTCTAACAGATAACTGTTTATCTAGCTCACAGATTTTTGTGCAAATTGTCTTTACACCCTGGACTGAAAGTGCTCTGAGGTATGTTGCGTGTTGTTAGGTTTGCACGTCTGCTATGGATAATTGAAGTGATGTGACTGTCAGTGAATTGAAACCCCATGCTCTGAGGAGGATGTGCCCTTGGATTTCTTCCTTCTCCTCTCCTGCAGCTTGTTGGACCCCTTCAGGTAAAGCCTTAATACCCAGACTTGGAGAGGATTTGACCAACTGCAAGCATTTAACATTCATATTTCTACAGTGATTGTAAGTGTTCAGCCCATAGTAGCTCCATTACCTTTCAGAGACATCTGAAAAGGTAAAGTTTAAAAAGGTAAAGTTTAGTTTCCAAAGCTTTTAAACTCTGAAGTTATTTCTGTTCTATTTAAATCTATATGGCATTGAGCATTAGGGTCCTATGCTTATACAGAGGAAGATCTGGCTACAAATAGTTTACATAGTGGGGATGTATATGTACAATAGAAGACATAATTAACGAAGAAGTTCTAAGACAATGTACTGGGTTGATCTTGGCTGGTTGCCAGGTGCACACCAAGCTGCTCTATCACTCCCTCTTCTCAACAGGATAGGGGGAGAAAAATAAGATGAAAAGCTCATGGGTTGAGATAGGGACAAGAAGATCACTTACCAATTACCATCATGGGCAAAACAAACTTGACTTAGGGAAATTAATTTAATTTATTACCAATTAATCGGAGTAGGATAATGACAAATAAGAACAAATCTAAAAATCACCTTCCCCCCATCCCTCCCTTTTTCCCAGGCTCAAATTCACTCCCAACTCTTCTACCTCCTCCCCCTGCGCAGTGCAGGGAGTTGGGGAATGGGGGTCGCGGTCAGTTCATAATGCTTGGTCTCTGCCACTCCTTCCTCCTCACACTCTTCCCGTGGTCCAGCATGGGGTCCCTCTCACAGGAGACAGTCCTTCACAAACTTCTCCAATGTGGGTCTTTTCCACAGGCAGCAGTTCTTCAAGAACTGCTCCAGCGTGGGTCCTTTCCACAGGGTGCAATCCTTCAGGAACAGACTGCTCTAGCCATGGGTCGCCCGTGGGGCCACAGGTCCTGCTAGAAGACCTGTTCCTGCATGGGCTCCCCTCAGTGGGCTGCAGGGTGGATGTCTGCTGCACCGTAGGCCTCCATGAGCTGTGAGGGGACAACCTGCATCACCATGGTCTTCAACATGGTCGTCACCACGGGCTGCAGGGGAATCTCTGCTCCAGCGCTTGGAGCACCTCCTCCTACTCCTTCTTCACTGACCTTGGTATCTGCAGAGTTCTTTCTCTGACATATTCTCACTCCTCTCTCTCAGCTGCTGTTGTGCAGTCGTTTTTACCCTTTCTTAAATATGCACAGAGGTGCTACTGACATGGCTGATTGGCTCAGCTTTGGCCAGTGGCGGCGTCCGTTTTGGAGCTGACTAGAACTGGCTCTGTCCAACATGGGGACAGCTTCTGATGCCTTCTCACAGAAGCCACTCCTGCAGCCCCCCTGCTACCAAATCCTTGCCATATAAACCCAATACAGACAACAAAACTGTTCTGTTGCTTGTATTCAGTACATGATACATTTTCGAGTAAATTTTAGCTGTAATTTAGATTAATCTATGTGGGTAAGTGGCGAAATGCTTCTTTAAAATGCTCTTAAATGACTAATCTCTCTAAACTGATTTGATGAATTCATCTCTTGTTTGATATGCCTTCTCCTACTATGAATAATGAGCAATTTTTCATACATTTAGATGCTGTAGTATAATGTCTGTACAATTGTTATAAAGAAATAACTTGGTATAATCATACAAAACAAGATGTGTATTTCCCCAAAGGAAAATTAAGTTGTTAAAATTCTGATAGGTCATTCACTAGTAAATCCCATTAAAAGTAACCTAGTGATTAATAGGTATTAATAACCGTCAATAAAATAAATTGGTGGAAGAGCTGGTAAGGGTGAATTTTGAATTACAATTCATCTTAAAATGGAAGAACATGATTCTTTTATGAAGCTGATACTAAAGCCATAACTGCCTTGAAGTCTCTTCAGTAAGAGAATATTTCCTGTTCTGTGCTATCGTAGATTTATAAGTTTTCCCATGTTGGTCACTATATACTTAATGATCGTTTGCATTCTGATCATTGAATTAGAAACTAAATTTGTACAGACTGAATTTATAAAATCAGAATTTTAGCTATTTCCCAATGTGTTTTCTAAATATGGAAAACTGTCTCAATGTTATGTCAATGAGAGACATTCCAATTATATGTCAGTACTTGGAAAAAAGATGTGGTAAATGGAACAAGTTCTGGTCGTCCTGGAATTGAGGTTAAGCACTTCATTCATTAATCCAGAAACAGGATCGGTATTTTGTTTGTTTTATCACACTTCGAGTAGACCCGCTTGAATTGTTTTTGAAAGGTTTTTTTTTCTCAATGACCCATAAAATATTCAGCCTTAAATATAAAAGAAAAAAATTCTGACCTTTTCAAGATCTGTAGAGTGTTCATAAAGTCTTTCCATATATGGTAAAGCTATTCCAAGTAGATGAAAAATACAGTTAACAAGGTTGATGATGGATTAAAATAAAATTTGTTTTCAGACTATTTTAATCCTTAAAAAGAAAAAAAAGGCAAGTTGGGCTTTTGTGAAGCTATTTTCAGATCAGTAATAGAAAGTTAAGATTAAAAAAGGATTTTCTCTCATTTTTAACGTGCACAACCACCCACACCAGCTTGTTTATCCCAACAGAAGGAAATACATTACTTTGATTTTTACCCTCCTCCACCCACGTAGACTAAAGCGTAGAAATAATTTTAATATAGAGAAAGGTTACTTAATGTGAATGAGGATTCCCCAGAATAGCTCCCCTAAGCCTTTTTAAAATAGAGAATGAATTTCCTAGGAACTGGGGAGATTCTAAATGTTGGCCCACCACCAGGGATGGAAGGCGATAATCCAAAAGACAGTGTAACTGCTCTCACACAGTCTGGGAATCTGGTCTTCATTGTGAAAACAGTGAAATGCTTGCTAGTATTTTTACAGTAGGAAGGATCAGTCCTTAGTTTAAACTCGTATTTTTCTTACTATTTTGTTGACTTAGATAAACAGAAATGTAATACAGATACACAAGCGAGGCTGAAGAGCAGCCTGTCTGTGTCGTGTGTTATCCTCATTCTCAGTATGTGCATGGCGCACTACCACCTGCTCACAGTTAAGTGTACTGAGGTGCCCTAGTCCACTTTTGGACCATGCTGGCAAAGAGGAAGGGGACATTCCATGGGAATTCAGAGAGTTCCTACCCTTTCTCCAAAGCTTGAAGTCTATCTTCTACTGCTTACCATGACTGAGTGCCCAGAGTTTCAAAATCTCTCTGTATTTCTAATTTAAAAAATAAGAAATATTTTTTATTGGTGCCTGTCATCCCTGTGTGTGTGCATGTATATATATGTATGATGACTGGCCTATTGCTGAATCTCTCAAGTAATTCAAATATTATGCACTTTTTCTAATATACGAATGCTGTTGCCCAGGCTTTTCTGCCTGTATGCGCCATGTTCTATCATGTATTATAACTGCACTAATTATGTCAATGCCTTAGTAACTTCTGTGCCCTGGTGATTGTATTTTCTGATATACCTTGGTGCTTCATACACTGCGGAGCATTACTGACCAAGCAAAAGACAGAACAGTGACCTAGTACCTTCCTGTATTATTTTTTTGCAACTCTAAAAACGATCTCTGGTGTCTGTGGTCTGGGAAGCAGCTGACTCTAGGACAAACTCTTAGTAAAAGGGTGTGATTTCCTGCTGTAACAGCTTTGATCTTCTGGTCTTCTCTAAGGTCACTAAAAGCTGAACTCATAGGAGTGCAAATCCAAACACTCAACCTGTTCAAGGCACTCCATGAAGGAGAGAGAATCTAGATAGCTGTGAAATATGAAAGCTGAGTTACAATGGCAAACCTACATCCTTGAGCAATCAAACTCTATAATCTAGGTGATCAGATTGGTCCTTTCTTCAGCTCTCCAATGAAAGCTGAAATAACTGCCCCCTATAAAAAAAGGAATAAAATTCTGGAGGTTACTGCTAATGTTGTGTAGAGACTTTGTGATCCCTGCTCCAGACCAAACCCCTACCTACAGGTCCTCTGTTTTCTTGCTTAAATGTTGAGACCTTTATTGTAAGTGTGAGTTCTTGGACAGAGAGGCAAAGGACGTCCTTTTCCTCTTTGCGTACCTGAGCCAGGTCTCCACAGCTCCTCCAAGGGCTCTATTTGAGATGCACCATGATGGGCATAAAACAAGTAGCTCATCTTAAATGTGACAAACGCTGTTAAGATTTTGTGTGAAACAAGGCAATTTCCCAGCTTGATTTATGAACACTGGGAGGTGCCCACAGTATTTGTGTCAAACTATCCTACATGTTCAGACAACTGAAGTTTTTCCGGTATCCATCCTTGGGAATCAGCCTTCTAGTTGCCTTTGAACAATTATCTTGCTGGGGGGATACAGCCAGGAGCGTACCACATTCCTTAGTCTCAAGCCTGCTGCAAGAGAGTCACACAGGTGATGTGGTGTCTGATGTCAACCTGCTTTACAGGCTGCTGCCCATTCCAGTGTGACATTGAAGTGTTTGACTGCTGAAGGTGAAGTGGAGTAACTACTAGGTGTGGCCTTGTGAAAGTTTTTGAATGTGAAATCCAGTAAGCTTTACCGTCGTGGGAATGAACCAATTGCAAACAAAACTTGATAGGGCACCTTGCCAATAACCTGCTATGACCATGGCTACCGACTATTGCCGCAGCTGAAGTCAAGTGGTAAGGAGGGCGTTGAGTTGGGCTGTGGCTCAGTATAAGAACTTACTGAAATACTTTGAGAGTGGGATCATGAATCAGCCCCTCTTTATTTGGTATTATTTTTGCAGCAGGCAACTGCGTTTTTCCTCAAACTGTGTATCATTCCTTCAAAGGAAGTACGTTATCACGTCAAACACCTGTTTGGATTCAGATTTTTAAACAGAAATATGATACCTGATGCTGACGTAAAATATTAAAGCCCTATGCAAATGAATGTACTAAGTGTTTTTAGAGTAATTTTTCTAAATTAGCAAACTGCAGAGAGGACTTACTTACACTCAGCTCCACTTGAAAACACTGTCAGTATTCTCCCTCTTGCTATCACTTTTTTTTGGTTTCCATTCATTTTCTCTTTCTACCTATTACATTCCAAAATGGGCTGTGAACTTAAGTATCTTGTGTAAGAGCACTTATATATAAACTGAGTTCAGTAATATCTCCCTCAACTGAAGCAGCAGCATACAGTGGTAGGCTACTCTGAGTATATTCAGTGTCCCAAAATGCTGTCCCTGTAAGGCTCGGAGTGGGAATAGTGCTATCCACAAACCATTGTGCAGCTGGACATGAAGTGTTCTTAATTAACCACAGGTCCAAATCCATTGTCTCTCTATGCAGCTGTGAGACTGCATAATGTTTTCACCAGATTTTTATCAGGAGCTAAGTCTGCTAAATTAATTTTTAATTAGTACAGCATTATGAATGTGAAAACCTGACACCCAATTAAAATAATATTTGAGACTTGAATACTATGTGCTTTTGTTACCATACACTTAGGTGTTTCTTTTTTTTGTCACCATCTTCTGGGGTCTTTTCCAAATACAGAAAGGAAAACGCTCAACACATGCCTTGTTCCAAGTCTTCGTGACTTTGGCAAACCACATCTACACCAGGTCCCCAGCATGTGTCCCCAGGAACCATGCAGCCCAACGCGGGCCTTTTCTTGCAATTCATCTAAAGGTACTATGCCTTCATCTTAAAATTTCAGAGGATGTGCTTCCGCCATCCTGATAAACTTCACACTTGGTCATTTCTCCCATATGCCCTATAATAAATATACCACACAACAAAATTATTTTGTGATTCATTTACAGCTGACATCAGAGAATCCAAGAAAATTTCTGCCAAAATAATTTCATAACACATTGGATGATTTACTTTGTAAACTGCCATAAGCATTGCCTTTGTGTGAAAAGGCAGAATTATGTTCCCCTTTTGGAAATCTTTTTTTTCCTTTATTCTTAACCCCCCACCCCAAAACCCAAACAAAAAACCCACAAAAATCTCAGGATGTTACTCTTTAAAAAGAGCTAATAGTATACCCAGGTTGACCAGAATAGATAAATCTGTGTCTCCAATGTTCAAGGTTGATGCCTGTTTTTTGTACAAAATTTGAATAAATCATGTGAACTCCATCATTCTTTGCACTGTTGCAGAAGTGAGGCATGTTACAGCCTTCCTCTAAGTAAGGAGATGGGCAATTTGTTAATTGTTTTCCAAGGTTTCACTGTTACTTCACAGTAACAGGAAAGATGTTATTTATGGCCAGTTATTATCTTGATTAACGAAAACAAAATCGCTGTTGGCTTCCATCATATACTTGATCAGATGGTTTAGGCTAGAGATGAAACATGAGGATGCTGTAACCTTTGCTCATGTTAAGATACAAAGCAATAGCAGAGGAAGAAAATAGCGTTAGCTCTAACAAATGGATATTGGCTTTGCTATTAGAATTTTGGTGTAGTCTAGAAACATATTATTAGCCTTTGATTTCCCTTGCCTGCATTTTTCAAATTGCTCAAGCAGCAAGTCTTGTAGGAGTAAAAGTTGTATCGGGTAGTTCAGTGGCTTACATGCTTTCAGTGATTATCCTGTACCCTTTCCGAAAGAGGAGAAGCACATTTAGTCCAATGAGAAATTCATTGGAGTAAGTGGAAGAAATAATAATGAAAAGCTTTTATTTGGGATGTCATTTGGGAACAGTTCTATCCTTTAACATAAAAGCATTATGATGTTCTTTGTCAAGTAACATTCAAAACTGTAATTTGCTTTTGACAATCAAGACAGTTCATAAATAACCTTCATCATGTAACATAAATGACCAAACGATCCTGTAATACAGATGCAGCCATGAAGGGAGTTTGAAAAACTTGTGGCTTCTGGTTTGTATTATATTTCAGAAATTTATGACAGTTTCTCTAAATTTGTTATTGCTGTGTTATTTTTATGATATCTAGCATATTTGTTAGCGATATGAAGGCATAACTTCAAAAATACTGAGGGGGTGTTTCTTATTGTGGTCTCTGAAAATCTATCAGTAAATATTGCATATTGCTTGGTTCACCACATTTTCCAATCAGTAAGATTTTCCAAACCCCATCATTGTCACCACAGAGCTGTTCAGAAAGGCATACTTTGTAGAATTATAAGGCCCCTACCAGATTACCTTTAATAATATTGTCATTTTCTTACATGTTGGAATTTCCTTACTGAACGTTTTAAGGTTGGAGCACTTCATCCAAAGATCTCCTGTGAGGTTTTATTTCTTTATTTTTTATAAGATATTGAATAATTTCTTGTCCTTATGTGAAGGGAAACTCAAATATAGAGGATTAAGTGACTTGCAGGATTGTACAGTGTCTCTCAGCGATGATGAGGAACAGAACCAGGAGTATCTAGCCATTTGCTCTACACAGTGTGGAAGAACTTTGAAGGTCTGCAGCATGTAGCGTAGCATGTTGAATTATGCCATATGTAGTGGAAGAGCAGACTCTAATTTTGTGCTGCAGTCTTGTAAAAGGCCTTTGTGTCTGCTCTCTGAAAGACAAGCCGCCCTCTGAATAATAAGTATTTAATAGTACATACGAAGTGTGCTAAAGGAAGCAACTGAATGAGCAAAAAACAAGGACAAGTTTGCCAAGAGAGACTAGAAAAATGGTACTTGGAACACAAGCTTGTCCCTCTTCCCCTGTTGAATACTGCATATACAGAGACTCTCAGTAGATAAGCAAGTTAAACAGAGAAAGAGGCAGGAGAGAAAAGGAGTGGAGCATCTGGTATCTCTCCATGGAAATGGGTGGAAAAAAACGGATGAATGGAGCAGCTGGTGGTGTGTGATCCACAAGGCTATAGGACAGCAGTAGGTGACTGGGGACAGAGGCAGCTCATTCTCTTTCAGTGTTTTCCTAGACCAGGTGGACACAATAAAAACAATAATGGGCAACCTCAAATTGTCTTATTGACCAACTTTTCCCCTAGCTGGCCACCAAGGAAACCCTTCTGATTACACCATCTGACAGCCTATCTGCCACCCCCTCCTGCCAACAGAAACTGCAATACAGCAACATCTACGCTCTCATAATCCCCAAGGAATATTATTAAAGCAGCCAACAGAAGGAGATGAAGAAGTCAGGAGCACCTTCTAGTGACATTACTGCACTTGAGGTGCTTTCTCAGCTATCTGGATGATCAAGGTTGCTCTCGTACCCAAGTCTAACCCTAACAACACAGTGCCTTCTAGAAAGTCTGACGTGAGACCACGGTGGTGCAGGCTGCATCATGTCTTACTACTACCACAAAACATCCTAGAACCGGGGGTACCCAACATGCTTCTTCAAAAGCTGTGTTGCGTGCATGTGGAGCCCACCTCTCCCACTGGGCAGGTTGTGCTGCTGGGCCTGTGCCATGGTGATCATCAAAAGCAATCTTAATTGGCATTTCTACATGGTAACCCAAATGGTGCATGATTGACCCTGCTGCTCCTGCTCCTCCCATGTGAACATGAGTGACAAAGCTGCTTTAAGGACCAGAAGAGATATAACACTTGCATCTTGCAGCCCTCCCACCTTAGAGAAACAACATGCAATCAAGCTGGAGGCTGCTGCTCCACAGTTGCTGGGTGAGTGCCGAATGTGGGTTTCTCAGACTACCCCGACTCACTTAGCAACCGTGTGTGTGCTTGGGATGTGCCGAGCCAGTTCCAGCGCACCACGCTGCCTACCCCTGCCTGAGCATGCCACCAGGTGACGTTTTCCCTTGAGATTTGCTCTGCATATGTGTTTTGCTCTGTTCTGCCCACCAGCAGGTGAGCCCCACACCTTCTGAGCAGCCTTTGAAGGTGACCTGGGCCAGCCGTGTCCATTCAGACAGCCAGTACCTCTCACGCTCTGTGAGCTGTGTCATGTTGCTGAGTTGTGGGAGCACCTTCTCAGGAGACAGTGCTGGAGCCAAGAACCTGAGGAAGCGGGAAGAAGGGGTGTTCTGCCCCATGTGAGCAAACAGGTCTGCTGGGACAAGCACCTAGAGGCACAGCCCCTGATGGGCCTAGAGAAGCAGATGAGGAAGGCTGACCTCTCAGAGGTCTGGATCTCTCCTGGTTCTGACTTCTTTCTCCATTCCCCTCACCTTGCCTGAAAAGAGGCAGGACCCCTTCCATAGGACTGCATTGTGTTATGGGAGTGTGCGTGGTGTGGACAAACAGTGTGTTTGTTAAAGACTAAATTGGCTTAGCTGCAAGGGATGGCGGTATCTGTGGCAGTAGGTGCCCTCTCAGGGGTGCACTGAAGACAGCTAGAGCCTGCTGGAAACACCAGGCTGGGCAGCAGCTGAGAAGACAACATTCACGCTCCAGCCTGAGGCCATCTTGCATACGCAGTACTCATGAATGTTCTGGAAGGGCAGTGTGACACTGAATATTGTTAATTTTACTGTAGGAGTGTCAATGTTAATTGATCTGGAAGAAAATAAGCTTTTTAAAAAGGATTACTGTTCTGAGCTATTCGGAGGTTTCTAGCTCAAACTGCTCAAAGCATAAACTGTTGCTTTGAAATCCAGCACAGTTCACTGCAGGGTACTTTGTGGTTCATGGAGTTGTACAACAAACAAACAAATAGGAATAGTTCTCATGGCTGGAAGCTCCTAAAATGGATCTGACATCAGTGGAGAACGCTTCTATTGAGGAACTTCCTGATCCTTCTTTAACCAGAGGTTTCTAGTCCCTTTATTTTTGTACATGCTGAATCAACTCTTTGCATGGTCAGTAAGGCAACAGTAAGCAGATAGGAGTAGGATGGGAAGAAGTCTTTTAATACAATAATAATAAGCTAAACAAATTATCTTGGTAATGGGAGTAGTGTAAAGGTAGCTAATGTTAGCCTCTATTTGGCTATTGCTGGATCAGTGGCTCTATTGTTCCCACATGCTTATCTTAGGACATTCTAATCATCATTGCATTAGAAAGCTTCCCATTTTATTTTTTCTTTAGGGTGTAGATATTGTAACTTGTACTTAATGCAGAAAGAGACTGAACAAGAAAAGATTTCAGAAAGACTTTCTTTAATAGCATAATATTAATTGATAAAGATTGTTTTGCAATTCCTTGTTTGCTATTAAAAAGCTTCAATTGCCTTTAGACATCCTAAATGATTTAGAGAAACAGACAAATGATTTAATTTTGATTTTGTTTTATACTCCAAGGAAGCAAACAACAGATTTGGAACAAGCTGCTTGCTAGACCTTGGAAATTAAACTGCTCTTTTTATTGGGCACTGGTAAAGCGTCTCTGCCTTTCCTGATGGCAGACAAGCCTGAAATACATTGACTCATGCTTGTTAGGGTTCCATCAAGCTCCTTTTATTTCCTTGATTATGATTCTAGTGCTGCTGCCCAGGCAGGAGCTCCCACTTTGATTTCCCTTGAAACCTGTGCTTCCCAGAGAACATCCCCCCCTACAACCTGGAGTGAGTTGCATTGCGAGAGCCCGAGTTACAAGGCTGTGACTTGTCTCCAGAAAGCTATTTAATGCAGAACGCTGAAGCTTTTTCGTACCTCCTTTAAGTGAGGATCTGCGTGCATGCAGCATTAGGTGAGATTGGAGCAGGGGCTTTGGAAGACAACAATAGTCTAATTTTAACTTATAAATCTAACTGATAAGGCCATTGTTGAAATCAATGTTTTGATGACTGAATGTGATACTTTGAAGCACTCTTGTTCATGTCATTCTTGGTCCTTAGTAAGTTTTCTCAGATCTCAAAGCCAGTAGTCAGCAGTTTTTCGCAGGAGCGTGGGAGCTTCAGGTGAGGGAACCACTAACCTAAGTACCTTGAGTAATCATGAGTGCTTCTTATCTGGCTTGCTTAACACACTCTAAGATGAGAGGTTTAAAGGCAGACTTCTTGCTTGTGTGACACTTTTTCATGCTCCAAAAGTGCTATTAATAACATGTTTTTACCTAATTAGTTTTAGTTCTTATACCACTAAAATAGCAATAGTATATTTACTTGGTTTTTTTCTTTAACTTTAGTTCTATTCAGATTTACGCAGGCTCTCATTCTGCCTTTATCACCGTGTTATCCCAGCGTCTTCTGGTGAGGCAGAAAGCAAAAGCACTAACATCTGAACATCTGCCATATGTAGTTCATTCTTTCTCATTTCTTTTCCTTGGAGAAGTAAATGTGTGTTCAGTATACTGGTTTATTTTGGTAGGGTTTCTTAGTTAGTCTGTGTTAAAGAAGGTGGAGTCTATGCACTGAGAACAGCAAATGGTAATAGCTTCTTAAAAGCAAGGTGAAGTAGAGCCCCATCTAATATTGTACATAATTACATTTTCTTGATGAGATGCATCTTGTGGGCAGTACAGTTATTTTCCCTAGGAGTGAAGGGCTAAAAGGTTGTTCACTGGAATTACTTCTGTCTTTTAAAAGACAAACTATATTTCCTCTCTTAAGTGTTTCAGGAGTGTTACAAATACGACTGTGTAAATATCAGCAGACAACACAGTGGCAATCCAATGAGTTTTCTTGTTTTGTTTTAAGAAAAACATACAATAAAAGAATACTCCAATCTTGGTGTTTCACAGGACGTGTTATTTGATATTTCTCTTGATTTTACAAACTTTGAGTGAAATCCCAGACTCTGCTAAATCTAACTTATGTTCTTCATATTAATGCCACTTAAAAAAAAAGTGTATTTTCTGGCATGAGAAAATTAATTGTTGGATGGTCTCTTTAGTTACTGGTAAGAAAAGAAAACTCTTACTTGTTCCAAAGTTGCACAGTTTTTGAAGATCCAGTTGTCACAATTGCTGTATCTTGGTAATGAACTGAGCACTGCCTAAATCTGTGGGGCTTTTTAACTGATGTGCTTATAACCTCCCTCTTTTTTTGCTCTGACTCACATCTTGGATGTTAAATTGTGTAACCTGCCAGCCAATTGTCTGCTATGAAAAGTGTTGTAGCTGCAGGGATTATTATTAAGTATGTCTAATAATTTTCATATTTTAGTGATCTATTTTTGGAGTATGCAACCCACTACTCAGTGGGACTAGGCAGAAAGGGATAGAGCAGGATTGGATGCTGATAAACATAAACCATTTGGTGTGCTCAGCCAAGCAGTGGGGGTCCTCTGGGCACAGGTGGTCTGTTTAAAGCTGTCTTGCTTTGCAGCAAGTTGCCATGGTCTCCACCAAAATACAAAGCCATCTCCTCCCACTTAAATCTCTGGGCACTGGGGACAGGAGGGCTTTCAGCAGCTGCTAGATAGCTAGTGGCAGGACTCTTCTGCTATCAGGTAGACATGCCCCTAAACATAAACCACATGTGTTTATGTTTGTGCGTGTAGTAGAGAAGGATTTAAGTGCAATTCAAAACAGTGTCAATACATGCTGGAAACTGCATAGTAAATCACCGTATGTTCCAGAGGAAATGCCAAAGTCATGATCGCTTTATATGTGCACATCTGACTGGCAAGCATAGAGGCAGACTCATGATGGGGGATGCCATCATATGTTTTTCTTCTTCTTTGCTATATCGGAGCATGATTAGAGCCCATCTGCTTCCCTTAGTGCTGGGGAAGGGTAAGAAAACATTTAGCCCAAAGTTTTGCTGGTGGAGCATATGCACCAGGAAACAGGAAACTAAACCCAAGGAGCTCTCTCAGGTGTGTTTGTTTTCCTTTTCTTTTGAAGTACAGAATTTTAAAAATTGCTTTGAAATTCTCTTCCTTCTGCAACTCGTACTGCTCTGGCTTTACATTTGTATTGTGACAGCCTGGTGTTTGCTAGCTGTAGTTCGCAGACCAAGCATGTCTGGGAACAAACCTCAGCCCTGCGTGCCGGTTAGGCTGGCTAATACAACTGGGGAGGGGGCAGTAAGCATCTCTGTTCTTTTTACCTGTGCCAGCACGGAGTATTTAACATCTCACTAAAACCCTAAGTGCAGGCGTAAGAGTGGTGGTATTTGCTGACATGTTTGGCAATCTATTTGGTTTGCGTTTTTTCCAAGCTCTTTAAGGATACTTGAAATATCTGATAGAAAGTCATAGAAAAGACTAATGACGACGACTTTTTTTTTTTTTAATTAAACCCTATTTATTTTAACTATTGTAATTTAGCTCTCTGCAAACTGGATACCTGTGTGGATTGAAATTGCTGTACAACGATAACGTTGACTGCTGTGACACCTACTGGTCGAGCTGAGCTGAACAAAGGAAAGCCTGTGGGTACTTGCTCTTTCCTCTTCCTAATGATAATTCCAGGTAATGAGTTTGGCTCTTGGGGCAAACACAGCAGGGATGGTGTCTCTTGCAACGACTGACACACCTTCTGTCAATACATCTCCTGGTACTTTGTGCATTAAGAAATTTAGATAATCACTTTTCTTTTTGCTTTTAACTTCTGTCCTTTCCATTCCTAGTAGCTCTTTAATCTTCACCCTCTTTGTTCCATCTGTCTTATCTTTATTCAAGTTTCTTTTTTGTCATCCCCTAGTAGTATTGGGAACTGCAAAGAAATCACTTTGAAGTCTCCTCTGAATTGCCTTCCTCCCCTAGAACAGTTCTTCTTCATTATCTGTGATCATTTCTTCAGAGCTGGAGACCTATTATCATTCTTATTGCCCTGTTAGGCATTCCTCTTTTCTGGGCAAGGTAAGGAGCCATTCATGCAACTCCTTCCATGAGATCTCATACCTAAGGAGGTTTTATGAGTATGGAGAAAAATGGAGCTTTTCTGTATATATAGAAATAAAGATGTTAGAATTCACAATAAAAAAAACAGCTTTGCATCTCCATCGAACAATGAAGAATGGATAACATTTCATAACTGTAGGAAAATATCTGTATGCTTTTTCAGAGGGATGGTTTTTCTGCACTCAAGTAGTGCTGCAGTCTTCTAAAAATGCATTCTCCTGTGTGTGATTCTGGAACATACCATTAATCCAAAAAGTTACACAGAGGGCTTCTCAGGTTGTTCTTCCTTTGAGAGACTTCTTTTGAAAGACAATTTATATTCTAGAAGCTTGAGTAGCTTCAGGTAACTTAAAATTGCATGAGGTGGCTTGACCTGATCTGGTAGTCCTCAGTGGCTAAGAGGGAGGAACTCCTGCTGTCTCCTCTTACCTGTTTCTGACTGCATACTTCTGTCACTTATTTTGTGTCCGGCAACTCCGACACTGTTCAGACCCCATCTGCGGTCCCATTCAGTTCACTGACCTGGCAAAAAGAGAGGTGATGGGTCATGGGAATTCCAGTCTGATGAGCACCATTGGGTATCAGCAAGGGACAAGAGGTGGCTGGGAAGCAGGGGTGAGAAAGGAGCTGGAGTGGAAAGCAGGTTAGTGAGGTCTTCCCCGTTTTGGCAGCAACAAGCTGATAGCTTCAACTGTTGCATGTAATTTTCCCTACGAAAAAAAGTTTGTCATCTTTTGCTGCCTTTTTCCCCTCCCTGGTCTGCCAGCTCCATGGAGGCTTGCGCTGAGCTATGGGTCACGCTGCCATTCCTTCATCCCTTTCGTTTTCTCTGATTCTGGGCAGGTTCTTGCATTACATTTTTAGTGTAGGGTCTCTTCCCTGTCTGGGGCATCTGGCAACATGAACAACATGCCTTTTCTCTCTCCTCCCTTGGAGGAGAGTTGGGTATTCTCCCTTTTCACTATATATTTACCTTTTTTTTTTTTTGCACGCGTGGCATTATTTTTGTTAGAAAAGGCCAGGGAAAGAGCTATCAACTTTAGACTGAAAGTTGAAAGGTTTGTGAGGGTACTTTTTCTATTGGCATTTCTGACCCTTAAGAGACCTTTGTGTCCTGCACAAGTAGGCTTTGTCTTTACAGTACGAAGTGATTCCATACCAATGGACAGAAGATTTTACAAGGATTTTCCCTTAGAACTTAAATGGTTTTAACACACCCCTGGAAGTTATGGAGATGAGGAGAAAATGGGAAACTGAGAAAGATTTTACATTTACATTTACATAAGGCCAACAAGGCAGATATCCTGCTGGGAGTCTGTTATAGACCACCTAGCCAGGACGAGGAGGCAGATGAAATATTCTACCAGAGGCTGGCAGGAGTCTCCCAGTCGCTAGCCCTTGTTCTCCTGGGGGACTTCAACTTTCCGGACGTCTGCTGGAAATACCACACGGCAGAGAGGAAACAGTCGAGGAGGTTCCTGGAGTGTGTGGAGGATAACTTCCTGCCGCAGCTGGTAAGGGAGCCTACCAGGGGAGGTGCCTCGCTTGACCTGCTGTTCACGAACAGAGAAGGGCTGGTGGGAGATGTGGTGGTTGGAGGCCAGCTTGGGCTTAGCGACCATGAAATGGTAGAATTCTCGATACTTGGTGAAGTAAAGAGAGGGGCCAGCAAAACCGCTACCATGGGCTTCCGGCGGGCGGACTTTGGCCTGCTCAGGAGACTGGTCGAGAGGGTCCCGTGGGAGACAGTCCTGAAGGGCAAAGGGGTCCAGGAAGGCTGGACGTTCTGCAGGAAGGAAGTCTTAAAGGCGCAGGAGCGGGCTGTCCCCATGTGCCACAAGAAGAACGGGCGGGGAAGGCGACCGGCCTGGCTGAACGGGGAGCTCTGGCTGGGACTCAGGGAAAAAAGGAGAGTTTATCACTTGTGGAAGAAGGGGCAGGCAACTCAGGAAGAGTACAGGGATCGCGTTAGGTCGTGCAGAGAGGAAATTAGAAAGGCAAAAGCCCGGCTAGAACTCAACCTGGCCACTGTCGTGAGAGACAACAAAAAATGCTTTTATAAGTATGTTAATGACAAAAGGAGAGCCAAGGAGAATCTCCATCCCCTATTGGATGCGGGGGGGAACGTTGCCACCAAGGACGAGGAAAAGGCTGAGGTACTCAACGCCTTCTTTGCCTCAGTCTTTAGTAGTCAGAGTGGTTATCCTCAGGGTACTCAGCCCCCTGAGCTGGAAGACAAGGACGACGAGCAGGATAAAGCCCCCATAATTCAAGAGGATGAAGTTAATGACCTGCTATGCCACCTGGACGTTCACAAGTCTATGGGGCCGGATGGGATCCACCCGAGGGTACTGAGGGAGCTGGCGGAGGAGCTTGCCGAGCCGCTCTCCATCATTTACCAGCAGTCCGGGTTAACTGGGGAGGTCCCGGACGACTGGAGGCTCGCCAATGTGACGCCCATCTACAAGAAGGGCCGGAGGGAGGATCCGGGGAACTACAGACCGGTCAGCCTGACCTCGGTGCCGGGGAAGATCATGGAGCGGTTGGTTTTGAGGGTGCTCACGAGCCATGTGCGGGACAACCAGGGGATCAGGCCCAGCCAGCACGGGTTCATGGAAGGCAGGTCCTGCTTGACCAACCTGATCTCCTTCTATGACCAGGTGACCCGCCTGGTGGATGAGGGAAAGGCTGTGGATGTGGTCTACCTGGACTTCAGTAAAGCCTTTGACACTGTCTCCCACAGCATTCTCCTAGAGAAGCTGGCGGCTCACGGCCTAGACAGGTGCACTCTTCACTGGGTAAAAAACTGGCTGGACGGCCGAGCCCAGAGAGTTGTGGTGAACGGAGTTAAATCCAGTTGGCGGCCGGTCACGAGCGGTGTTCCCCAGGGCTCAGTACTGGGGCCGGTCTTGTTCAATATCTTCATCAATGATCTGGACGAGGGGATCGAGTGCTCCCTCAGTTTGCAGACGACACCAAGTTGGGCGGGAGTGTTGATCTGTTCGAGGGTAGGAAGGCTCTGCAGAGGGATCTGATCCAGGCTCTGCTGGATCGATGGGCCGATCCAGAAGGCTCTGCTGGATCGATGGGCCGAGGCCAACTGTATGAGGTCCAACAAGGCCAAGTGCCGGGTCCTGCACTTCGGCCACAACAACCCCAGGCAACGCTACAGGCTTGGGGGACAGTGGCTGGAAAGCTGCCCAGAGGAAAAGGACCTGGGGGTGCTGGCTGACAGCCGGCTGAACATGAGCCGGCAGTGTGCCCAGGTGGCCAAGAAGGCCAACGGCATCCTGGCCTGTATCAGAAATAGTGTGGCCAGCAGGAGTAGGGAGGTGATCGTGCCCCTGTACTCGGCACTGGTGAGGCCGCACCTCGAATCCTGTGTTCAGTTTTGGGCCCCTCACTACAAGAAGGACATGGAGGTGCTGGAGCGTGTCCAGAGAAGGGCAACGAAGCTGGTGAAGGGCCTGGAGCACAAGTCTTATGAGGAGCGGCTGAGGGAACTGGGGTTGTTTAGCCTGGAGAAGAGGAGGCTGAGGGGAGACCTCATCGTGCTCTACAACTACCTGAAAGGAGGTTGTAGCGAGGTGGGTGTTGGTCTCTTCTGCCAAGTAACTAGCGATAGGACGAGAGGAAATGGCCTCAAGTTGCACCAAGGGAGGTTTAGATTGAACATTAGAAGAAATTTCTTTACTGAAAGAGTAGTCAGGCCTTGGAACAGGCTGCCCAGGGAAGTGGTGGAGTCACCATCCCTGGAGGTATTTAAAAGACGTGTAGATGAGGCCCTTAGGGACATGGTGTAGTGGGCATGGTGTGTTGGGTTGACGGTTGGACACGATGATCTTAGAGGTCTTTTCCAACCTGTATGATTCTATGATTCCTTGGGAATTCAGTGAAAAGTTGAAGTTGTATATGCTATTATCACAAAAGATTACGGTACTGAGGATTCACATTGGTGGTCTACAGTAGTTAGAAATTATGCATTGTATATCAGTCTGTAGTCTAATTAAGAATGAATTGCGATGAGTAAATAAGCTCAGCATTGTAGAGGAAAGGATAGAATCTCTATCAGACAGCTGAGATGGTCCAAGTGTTGCTCATGGTACAGGCTACTCCTGAGCAGATGAATTGACTTTGCTATGCCAACCAGAATAAGCTTATTTTGTTTTTCAACTTGAAGAGATCTGGCTCAGAACACAAAATGCGCCAGTAATGGCTATTTACTTGCTGACACTATTCTGACTTCAGACTTCATTTTAAAAAGTTGTTTTTGGGCAGTGATGAGTGTTACTGCAAGGTGCTGTAAAGTGCCTGCTTACCTGTGCCCTCACTGAGCAAAACAGGTTAAGGCAGAGGATGCATGATTCCTGTTGTAGTGATGGGGAATTAATCTCTCTCTGTCTGAAGGGTTGGAAGTTACAAAAAAGTTCAGAACCTTGTGGGATTTCCTAAGCCTGTCAGGGTCCAGTCACCCATAAAAGTCACAACCTTATTAATAATTTTACTCTACATCTTTCTTATTTTTGATCCCTTGACATTAAACGACTTCCCCAAGTTCACAGAGGAAATCTGTGACAGACTGGGGAGCTAAACCCAGATGGCCAGATTCCTAGTCCAGGTCCTTGGGCACTTTCTGGGGTGGCTTCTCTGTAAGCTAGATCCTGAAAAAGAGCCTGTCAGTCAAGTAGCACTTCCAGCAAGCCATAATACCTCTTAGACTAGAAACCTACAAAGTAAACCTGCATTTTGTAGCCATTTTTGCACTGTATTAGTGTGTCTTTTAGTGACACATCACTAAAACCTGTCATTTGAAATCTTGAATTATAGACATCTCTGAGTCTTATTTTAATCACAATCCTATGCTTAGCTAGAGAACCCTATGTAGAGACGACTGACCTTGACTTAATTATATAGGTCCACAGTGCCTAATTTGTGGTGATGTCATTTATCTGATGGTAAAGTTTCAGAGAATGAGGGACTGCAATTTAATTTCACTGTTGCCTTGTGCTGTTGTGGCAGTTTGACTTTGGCCTCAAGATGTGTCCTTTAGAGGTTTCTCTGTGGCTGGCTGGAACTAGAGTCTCCTGCCAGGTTTGTGTACAGCTCAGACAGTGACGCAGAGCTCTGACACCCTACAGGAGCTCCAGGCAACACAGTTCTGCTGTCGCCGGTGCAGCCACTATCTTAAAATACTTTTTATTGCTTTTGAATTCTTGCTACGAGATTGAAAATTAATTACCTAGAGGAGGGGTCTCCAATCTGTGAACCTCCAAGGACAGTCTGGTTGGTGCTGTACCCAGCTGTGGTACTCTGTTTCCCGAGGGCCCCTCCAGGAGCAGAGCAAGGGCTGGCTGGGTTTTCCCATAGTGAGCTTCCACACACCATTTTTCTCCGGGGTGTGGAAGTACCTACAGCCTCATCTGTGATAACAGGCTCACATACAGCATACAGGAATGTGCTAGCAACCCTCGTACCTTGGTGACTCTTCTCTCAGTTCACTTGTTCACTGAATCACAGACTGGTTGGGGGTGGAAGGGACCTCTGGAGGTCATCTTTTCAACCTCCCCATGCTCAAGCAAGGTCACTGAGAGGAGGTTGCTCAGGGCCTTTTCATTAATCCTTGGTGACAATGACAGCCAGGAGCCCACAGCAAGTTCCCAAGTCATGTCCAAGAAGGAAGCAGTTGGGAACAGACTGCACAGGAGTCCCTTGCTGGCTGCAGCCCATTGCAGCTTCCCACTTTCCTGGGACGCTGAGAGAACCCCATGTCACGTGCAGCCCCCTCTGCCCTGAGAAGGAGCTGTGAGACCCGGCGGCTGGTGGGACGGGGCTGCTCAGTGGCCATGCCTCCTGCTCACAGTGTGAGAAGGTAGGCAGCTTTTCCTTCTCACACTAAGTCTCCTTCATGGCATTGTCTCTGCAGAGCTACAACGAAGAGTTTGTCAGCATGCCTGCTAAATGTTTGCAGTCAGTAAATGGTAGTTGTTAGGCTTACATGCGCCCCATCTACTCAACGTCACAGAGACCAAAAATAGAAATGTGATTTTCTTTCTAACCTTGTGCGTCAGCCTGAATAGTAAGAGATTCTGCGCCTTTGTGTTGCATTTTTCTTACGCATTACTGTGAAGATATCTGATTGAATACGAAGTATTACTTATTCTATCAAAAATCACAATGGGATGCTCCTGCAATCTTTTATTGTTATGTTGAGCCTCTTTTTTTGTAGTGCAAATAACAATCACTCGTATAAATTTTGTGCCTGTTGCATCATCTTTCTGCTTTCCTCTCAGATCTTTGTATGATGGCAGTGCATTGCCTATAAGCAATAAAGTAAGGAAGGATTTTGATAAAGTCTAGGACACTGCACATAGCTTTTCAGGTCATATGTTTGCTTAGTAAGAATTAATATATCTGTAAACTGTTAAAAATAAATAAATCGCATCTCTTTCTGGCTTCTGCTCCTGTGCAGAAGGAGTAGGTTTGGAGTAAAGTCCAAAGAGCTTGCAGGGACATATGCTGCCTACTTCCAGCTCTTGTCTAGGATTTGTATCGTTGTATTAGAATTTCAAGATTACAGAACAACATGATAGGAGCCATTTTACATGTCAAGATAAAGTCTGTTAAGTCTAAATCCCTGACTTTGGGTTCCTTTTTCTTTCCTTACTGAGACTCTTTGGAATTTTTAATTTACACCGTTGCTGAAACTGATGTCTGTGGTTTTCATGTTAGTTACCTTTTTTAAAAGCTTTTACCAAGTTCTTAGGAAATACGTACTCTTCCTTATTAAGTCCATAGTATATTGTCAGTCTGCTGAATTTCTGATGTAATAGTTAAGCAAAGTAAATTGTGAACACAGTAAGTGCAAAGAATTATTTGCCCTAAAACATTTAAAGATATACAAACTTGGACCTGATAAAACCTTAGAATGTATAATTCACACTTGGTGGCAGAGGCAGCTCCAGGGTTACTCTGTATTCATTTCTGCAAGCATTAGCATGCATGGCTTTGGTGCAGTTGTGCTCCAGAACTCTGCATGCAATCATTCACTTTGTCCTGATAAATGAGAGTGCTTGTGCTTGCATTTTTACCAGCACATCTTTTGAGAATATATTTGAATGCCGTGGTTTCTAACCCACCTTCATCTGGGGGGGAATGCAGTTTTGCAAAGCCAGTGAAATTACTTGGTGAAGATAAAAGTGAGTTCTCTGCTTTTCTATCAGTCACGTAAAACAGAAAAACGAACGAGCGTGGTCCATGATAGTGACTGTGGAATACAGAGTTATGTGGCTCTAGCTGGGTTGGTATCTTACACCAAATATTTACTCAACCTCCTTAAGAGCACAGGTGCACGCATAAAGAGATTGCTCCTCTCAGAGGTCCATCCACCGGGTGTCTGGTGTTGGACAGTGTCCAGCGGTACTGCCTAGGAGACAGCACAGGTGCAGGATGAAAACATCACAGGACTTTTTGGAATAATCTCCTGGCACCCAACCAGTTAAGGGAAAAGGATCAGAAGCCGTTTGCTGGTATTTCATAACCCTCTGTGTGGTTTTCTTCTCTGACTTTGTCCTGGTACCTTTTGAATCTCCTTAAAGCTAAAATTAAAAAATTCATAAGGCCCCTGACAAGGAGATCTGAAGGTTAGTAGGCAGCTGTGTGAGAAGAGCTGCCTTTCTTGTTTTGAACCTGCTAATATCATTTGATACCCCTTAATTCTTTTATCAGAAGAGAGAGGGTGAGCAACAGTTCCCTGTCCTCTATCGTGACACTAATGATTTTATAGCTCACTGTAGACCCCTTCGTGCTTTCCTTATTCTGCTCCTTCTCTCTCTTCTTCTCCCCTACCCCCAAGGTGAGTGTAAGACTACTTGTCATTCACAGCTTCATGCTAAATTTGACTAATAAAGCATGATGAGAAAAAATGATGATGTAAAATTGTTTTCACATTTTCAAAGTCAGGTGTTTCGTTTCATAATGGTTTAATTTGGAAGCACAAAACAATATAAGTAGAAAAATCCCTTGAGAGTAAAATGAAGCATTTTGCTTGACTCAAAGTAGATCTTTTGAGGATGTTTTCAGGAGCTTACTTCCATGATAAAACAGCATTTTTTGAGTTTGTACCATACAAGGCAGGTAACAGGTTTTTTTCCTCTTTTGGAGAATTTAATCATCTCCCCCAGTCCTTGCTGTGCCGAGCAGCGGTCCCGGCCCTCGGGCCTGCGGCTGCTCCACAGCGGGAGCCAGGTCAGACTGGCAGCGCTGGCTGGCTCCACCCCAGCTGTGGGACACCATCTTCTAGCCAAAATCCAGGATGCACAGGGTCTATATGAAAACAGGTTTCACTATGAAGAAGTTGTTCTCCCTGCAGCCTTTATGCAGATCTCGGTACAAGAGTTTTTGGTTTTGCTGCTTCTGGTTTGGATTCATACCTTTTCTGACTGATTGAACAGCTAACTAAGGGCTCAGGCTAATCATCAGTTTAACTCTTAAAGTTTCAGTCTGACTACTTATTAGAAAATTAAAAATAAAGCACAAAGAGCCCCCAGCTTAAATTTTTTTTTTTTTTTTAATACTACAATATTACCCAAACTTAAAGACAAATACGGACACAAGGCAATTTAGTCTTCTTAGGTACAAACTGTCAACTCCAGAAACCACAAGCATGTCATCAGGCCCTTCGCTTAGCTTTAATCTTTTTTTGTAGCTAACCTGCAGAATCATCAAAACTTCTCTGTGGCTCTGTGGTATTAATTAACTCTGATAGATGAGTTTTATTGATAAATCTGAAATTCTATGCAGTTGAATACATTATTTGGCTCCTACCTACTATGGTAGTGGTGTCCATAGAGATTACCTGAACACTCATGGCCAGATACTTCTGATTCTGGGGTGACCAAATCTTTGATTGTCTGGCTGGAGATATTTTGGACCTGGTTATCAGAGAAACTGGGACATTTCTGCAGCTCCGGCCATGCCTGTCTCGAATCAGACGTCTAAAATGGACTTGGTCGAAACAGAGATCACTTTGGAAACGCTGACTGACCTTTCTCTGACTCAGGTGAAACAGGTGAAATAGGAAAATGATGCCATCTGTTCCACAGCAAAGTAACTGTTCTGATGCTTAATTATGTTTTAGATAGCAATAACGAACATAATGAGGGTAGTGAGAATTTTTTATTTAGTGACTCTCAACAGACTTTATCCATTTAGAACATTATGGAGGTACATGGAGGCTGAACATTTGAGAAAATGATACGGGGACTGATAATGAGTGATTTGTTAAGCGGTTATTGCTCAGTATTCTTTGTAATGGCGAAAAGTGTGAGAAATCTGATTGAGAGGAAGAATACTCTATGTACGTGTAGGGAAATGGTTGTGCTCTATAGGTACATCAGTGCACATCTCAAGCCAACTGGCATCTAGATGATTAGCACAAACCCTGGAAGAAGTAGAATGAAGACAAGTCACGCTTTATCCTTTTACAGTTTCTTCAATGGTGTAACATCAAAAAGCTTAAAGTGGCAAGCCAGACCCCCCCTATTTAAAAAAAAATGTGCTAAGCAAACTCTAGAGCAGTTAGTGCAATAAAAATGGTGAGGAGAATCTGGAAATAGTGCTAGATGGGGGATACAGAGAAGAAAATTTTATGCTTTTTTATGTGTATGGGCTGAACTTAAGTACTGCTTTTAGTTGCTGGCATCTTGTTATTAGAAAGATGTAGGAAGACAAACTGAAGGAAGCTCAATAGAAATTCAGTATATGAATTGGATGGAATGTGGCATATGATTAAATATCTTTAAACATTTTCTTTTAAAAACGAAAGTCTTTCAATCTAGTATACATTGAAATACAAATAGCAAACGGGAGTCAAGAAAGAAAAAAAATCAATTAGCAGAAAACAAGAGCAAAAGAAGATGCAGTTTTTAACTTTATTTACTGTGGAGAAATGGCACGGAGCAGCATAACGTTTGGTGTTTTATTCTAAGTACTACAAAGTAAAACTGGAGAGATTAGACGAGTCTTTGAATTTTACAAACTAACAGTATGCAGCAAGGTAAACGGGTTATATGGGTAAGTGGCTACAAGCTCGGATAACTCCAAATTATATTTTGTCCCGTTTTCAAAAAGCAAGGGAGTTAGATTTCTGTTCTTGTAACCCAAGAGGAAAAAAAAGGTACAAGTGCATGAATGTTGTTCAGGCTGTTCCTGCACCTGAGTGTTCAGCGGGTTCAGTTTAGACGCCAGCTGTGTTTTGGAGGCTCTGGCCCAGCCTGCTGTGCCCGGGTCTCGCTCACGCGCACTTTCCGAGAGGAAAAGAGACGGAAGGGGCTGCCTGGTGTTGCGGCGCGGTGGAAAGAGTTGATGTGTTTGGATGTCAGTGTGCTCTGGAGCCGAGTGTGGGGTTTGCAGGGCTGTCTCCCTCTTCTGCTCTCCTCCCCGGAGGCAGCAGGTTTCTGTGTTTGAGCCTGGGTGGACTGAGTTGAGCCGTGGAGGAAGAGGAGTAAATGGTGCTGCTGGGCTGGCCCGGGCGCAGCCTCCTTTACTTCTGCAGAGTAATACCTTGCTCTGTTAAACAGAATGGAAATATTTGCAGAGTAAGGTACCACTTACTACTAATAAAAGAGCCTGAGTCTAGTCTTACATTAGTATTTATTTAACACACAATGTTAAATGAATAGCGCTGTAGAGGAGGGAAGCTATTTATTTTTCACACAGCAGAGGCATTTTGAAAAACAAGAGATGGTAACGCAAAGCTGCTCAGAGGAGCGAGCGGCATGAAAGCTGGACGTGTGTGTAAGAAATTCTGGAAGTGCGTACTGCTTTCAGCTCACTGGGTGGAAATTAAAAACAAATAATCTGTGTGTCAGCGGGATAGCAGAGAATGATTTTGGAGCCTGCTGTTGTTTTCAGATTTACGTTTTTATTAATTTACTTCTTGATTTTAAACCCCAAACGTAGCTAGTAGAACTGTAGACCTAATAATACTTTACAGTAGTGCCTGGGATCTTTAAAAGGGTGAAAAGACAGAGGGATATTGTAATCTGGTTTTGGATTATGCTGCCTGACTGACCTTCAGTCATTGTTTCCCTAACTCTCCATAGAAGGATGAAGTGTCTGGGTGGGACGTGCGAGTAGGTATGTCAAAGCAGAGACCTTGCTTTATATTTCAGAAGAATTTCTTGTAGTCCTTCTTCCCTTCTGGAACATTTGGATTTCTTTTCTTTTAAAATACTGGAATTGCTTTTCCAGTTACAAAGCATTTTCACTATTGCCTTGATTGCTATAGCTGAGGAAGGCTGACAAACTTCCCGAAAAGTACCCTTTAACCATACCCTTTCTACTTTTTTCATCAGGTGGTTTGCAGAGAATCCACCGGCTATAGGGACAGCAGAGGGGGTTGGGTGTTGCTTGCAATAATTCAGAGTGTGTTCAGTAAAAGCAACGTGATCAAACTAGGCAAGCAACATTTGATGCACACACTAAATTTTGAAATGCTGCTGCCTTGGAAAAGTCATCTTTCATGTGGTTGTGATTCAGCCCAGAGATGAGTTCCAGGGAAAAATGAGAAATACAAATGCACATATTGGCTGGTAATTGTGTGAATAGCAATGAGTGAGTAGTTCAAAGCCAGCAGATTTCAACTCTTGGGTTTCTCCCAGTTTGCCTTTTCACAAATAGCAATAGTGGCAGGGGACAAGCACTTTTGCTTGTTACTTTGTGGCATCTGAATTATTTCCTAGATGGATAGATGTTCCTCTGCAACATGCTAGATGATAAGATTTTTTTGTGTGCCATATTTCAGTGCAGGTTCAATAAGAAAAAAATTTTTCTTGTTTTATTATTTTATGCAAATTATTTCCTGTAGCAAGAAGAATTTCAAGCACTATCTAGGTCATTACTGGTAGAATTAATTGGTTCATTAAAAAGTACCACGGAAGAAATGTAAAGCACAGTGCCCATCTATTCTGGGCAGATAATTGAAATATATACTGTAAAAAAAAACCCAAACCCAACAAACAAAAACCTTTCCTTGGCTTAGAAATGGAATAGATGGTTGGGCAGTTCTTTCCCTTTTCTATTTTTAACAACATGATGGCAGCCAATGTAGCTCATTTTGTATATATGAAGACTGAAGTAGGAATATCACAGCTGTATACCCTTTAGAATTGTATTTGCAGAGAATTAAAATTATACCAAAGATGTGAACTTCAGTTTCCCTGGCATGGTGATGAAATATGTGAGATGGTTAATGTAGAGAAAATATGTTTCCTTGCTGCAGTTAAGCATTTTCTTATCCGTGGTGAATACATTTACCTGTGTTTAGAGTTTTGCTTTTGACACAAAACTATGGTCAATAGTCATCATGCTTAGCAGCCATCTGGCTCTACTTACTGTGTGTATAGGAGCTACGTGCACTTTTGGCAGTTCATCCATGGTGGTTGCAATGAAAAACCATATGCTTCCCCCGGAACATGCTACCTGTGTGCTTCTTGCTGACAGGCCCTGAGTGGGCCACCTCTCCTCCTTGCGGTGGACCTGCACTCCTCCTTGATGCAGAGACAAGGTGGCTCAGCCATCGTTGCAGTGACCTTCATTTATGATTCCTCATCATTTTGCTTAGGGCAACATTATGCTTTTTTGAACAATGTACAGTGAAGAGCATATACCAAAGAACTTAAGTGTACAGACGTTCTACCTCCTTCAATGCAAACCTTTCATTTATTACATTTTTTTAAGATTGGAAACATATTTTACTTTAAGGTAACCATTCATTAAACTGAAAGCTTAATCAGCTCTTTGAAAATCTGTGAGATGATGAACAGTGTAATGTTAAGCAGTGGTCTCTTCTGGGAAGTTAGTGCTTTATCAGCAGATATCAGAAATCAGACTTGGTCTGAGCTGTGAGAGTAGTTGCAGCTATAACCTAGCATTTTCTTCATAGATTCAGTACTGCAAATGACCAAAAAGGTTACTTATCTCCTTGGAAGTTTTCAAAGGAAAAAAAATATTTCTAGCTGAAAACGTCCTTTTGAGAATTATCTTGTAATAGTAAACAAACAAACAAATGAACAGAAATGCTGAAAAAAAGAATTTGGAAGGAGGGGAAAAAAGTGTCCTTTCCCCAGTTTCAATTATTTTTTAGTCAGTAAAATTGGGGAGCTAACCAGTTTGGAAAAGTAACTCTTAAAAATAAAGCTTAATACTAAAGTTAGCACTTAGAAGTGCAAGACAGTGCTATGTATATTAGTTATTCTTCCTTTTGTCCTAAAACCCCAGCAACCCAGACTCTTTCTGTAAATCTTATGAGGAGCAGGACAGAAATTTTAAAGGAAGTCATTAACAGGGAATATCTTCTGAAACTACAAAAAATTATTTGAAGTCACAGGGGTTTTTTTCCAAACATTTATTTCCAAACATACCCTACTTCCCCAAATTAATTCTGGGCTAATTAAATTTTTTAACAATGTTTTTGAACATATCTGACATATTTGATTTGTCCAATTCTGAAAAATATATGGCCTGTAACATGACACAAAATTCAAATGATCATAAAATGTTCATAATGGGCAAATTTATTTCCCATGTTTCTCTTGTTTGCATCTGAGTTATGCCATTGAGAGTTTCAGAAACAAAAGTGTCAGATCAGATTTCTGCTTGTATTACTTTGTGCTGGGAAGCTAATCATGCTGCAGATAGGTATCAACTTCTGTGAGTGGTTTTTATAAGTCTTTGATAGAGAAACATGTTCTTCAATATAGAGGAGTAAGTTTAACAGCCAAGTTCAACTCAGCTCTTTGAGAATACGAAAATACTTGTCTGAAATAAATACAGAAACCAATGCAGAGAAAAAGGGGCTCAAATGTAAATAGTTTGGTATAACCTGATGATGCCGTTTGGTAGCACTTTCATCCTAGCATGGGCTGTTTCAAGTCTTCTGGACATACGTCTAAAAAGGCAAACTCTGCTTATTTTCCCTCTAGTTTTGAGTGTTTGGGTTACAGTTTTTCTTCCTCTGATCCCAAAGGAAAAAATACTTCATGTTGCTAGAATGGGAACTTCCATTTTGCTATGGGATATAAATGTCCTTCTAGAACCATGTTACTTATCCCAGTGTTTGCAAATGAACATTTCCAGACAGAATAAAGCACACAGTTGTTCCATAGTTACACATACATTGTAATTAAATTGCATATTTATTGCTGTTCTTACCAATTTTTCTAACAACTTGCTTACAATTGTTTGGCCAATTCGTATGTTCTGGGATTTCCCATCAGAGCGTTCTAGTGAAGAACAAAAAGATTCATACAGAAAAAGAAAGTAGAATTATTAAAACATAAAGAATGAAATAAAAACAATATGCTAACAAGTTGCTTTTTTTCTCTCATTCCTTTCAGGATAACTGGTCACAGCAGGGATAATTTTCAACCTTTTTTTTTTTTTTCAAATGTAAACACAGTGTCATAGCACAAACATTAAACTGGAATTAAGGGTGATGGTTGGGTATTTATTATGCAGAGTATGCCTACTAGTTTAATGATAGACTGTGACATCTAAAATTAACAGAATTTGTATCTCGTCAGCACTGAAAAAGAAAGGCCATTTGCTGTGTTTATGAATTGATTTATTACTTCTAAAAGCATCTAATAATGCAAGAGCAAAATGGTTATTTATGAAATTAAATCTGTAATGAATTCATTACATTTGGTTGCAGTCAGTAGTATTAGAATCAGAGTTGTTTTGTCAATGATACTGAAAAAAGTTGTAGAAAATGAACAGTGACCTGGACCATCTTTTGCTGTTGTTAAACTAGAGCTTTGGTGAGCTGCTGAACATGGGGAGGGGATTGAGCTGAAGTGAACGAGCTGCTTAAAGCATTTTTGGAGAATATTCTGAGTAATATAGTTTTTGCAATTACCAATGGTCAGGTCCCAGGCCACACAGGACTGTGCGGAGTATGGTCTTCACAACACCTTGCTGTGTACAACCAGAAGTGATAAGGAAGCTGGTTGTAAGACTTCAACTGATAAGTGCTTTAGTGTTTACCCCACAGTATCAATGCAATACATTCTTTATTCAGACGCTCCGGACTTCAGATCCTGGGAGTGGTGACCACCCTATGTAACTCATTGTTGCCTGACCCTGCTCCCCCTCCTTCTCTCACAATGACAGCAACTCCTCCATTCCCAGCCCCTTTTCCCTTCTTGCACGTCTATCTTCTAAATGACATTCTCCATGGTGTCCTCTAGATATATTACAGATATACTGATTAGTCTTGGGGAACGTGGATGAACAACTTGCCTGAGTAATTCCTGTGGAACTGAAGCATTGATGTTAGTAGAAATGGCTTTAATTTGTTTCTTTTCCAAATGTACCTCATTGTGTGTCGTGGTTTAACCCCAGCTGGCAACTAAGCACCCCACAGCCACTCGCTCACCCCCCCCCCGGTGGGATGTGGGATAGAATTGGAAAAGTAAAAGTGAGAAAACTCGTGGGTTGAGATAAAGACAGTTTAATAGGTAAAGCAAAAGCCACGCACGCAAGCAAAGCAAACCAAGGAATTAATTCACCACTTCTCATTGGCAGGCAGGTATTCAGCCATCTCCAGGAAAGCAGGGCTCCATCATGTGTAGCAGTTACTTGGGAAGACAAACGCCGTCACTCTGAACGTCCCTCCCTTCCTTCTTCTTCCCCCAGCTTTATATGCTGAGCATGACGTCATATGGTATGGAATATCCCTTTGGTCAGTCGGGGTCAGCTGTCCTGGCTGTGTCCCCTTCCCAGCTTCTTGTGCACTTCCTCGCTGGCAGAGCATTGGAAGCTGAAAAGTCCTTGGCTTAGTATAAGCACTGCTTAGCAACAACTAAAACATCAGTGTGTTATCACATTATTCTCATGCTACTAGAAGGAAAATTAACTCTATCCCAGCTGGAACCAGTACGTCATGGTATTTAAAATTGTGTAGCAACCTGCTTTTACTCTGTCCAGGTTGCTACACAATTATTCTCATGCTGAATCCAAAACACAGCACTATACCAGAAATAAAACTTCTGATGTATACATGTGAAAGCATAGACCAGCAACAGCTTTGTCCATTCATTGCACAGTATCTCAGCGTTCAGTTCAGTTTTCAGGTGCTTAGTTGACTTCATTTTTCTACAGTGAAGCCCATGATTTTGCTTATATCGTCGTAATTCTCTTTGATATTATTCTGAAAGCCTCAGTGCTGAGAATCTCTCAAAGTAGGGAAAAGTAAAATTAAAATATTGCAATATAAATGGTTTGCTTTTTGGTATTAGCTTTAAATTTTTGATTTGTAGAAAAGATAAAAGATACTTGGAATTATAGAGAAGTCTGATCCTACCTGAGATCTGCCAAATAAATGGTGAGGCAGCCAGAGACTGGCAGCAGCACACTAGCGACATGGGATAAAGCTCTTCCTCTTTTACTGCTCTTCCTTCCCTTTTGTTTCTGTCGTCTGCCGCTGTTTAGCCTCCAGGTTACGCTGAGATGTGAATGCTGCATGAAATCTAATCCTAATGCAGAACTGCATTTTGCTCTGAACAGTCTTTACATCCAAGGTGTACTTCCCTTTTCTAGACCCACTTGAGGCTGGCTTAGTTGCTTGAATGCGGTGTAACGAACCTGCACACATACTCCCCAGGCTACTTCCTTTTTTCCCTTTGGTTGCTTTGAATTTTTCAGATTCTGAAGCTGTGATAATTCTCAATGGTTTTTCCATTTTTGATGGACTTTTACTGTTTGCTTCTGTTAAAAAAGCATGTATTCTTTCTTACTTCTTTATTTCCAGCACCGTTTCTGTGCACAGACTCTGGATGATGAATGGCTTGTATTTGACTGTTTTTCTACCTTTACTACCATGTTAGGAAAATGAGAGATATTAATGAAAGAGCCAGAGAAGAAAAAAGTGCACTTGCCCAATGTTCAGCAGCACGCATCTCTTCAGCCTCACTGGAGTTTGAAGGTGGGGGCAGAGCTGCCTTCACAAGAGCACGTGGAGCAGAGAGGAGAGGTAGAGCAGATGGTATAAGATGAAGGGTTCAGGGTGGGCCAGAAATCTCATTTCACATGATGGTGAAGAATTCTTTAACCACACATTTAAACTAACACTTCTGAGTGCTAGCCAACCTACTGTTGTAGACCAACAGCTAGTTCTTTCTTTCTGCATATTGAAAGTATTTTCATTTGCAGGCACCGTTCGGTTCTGAGAACTAGGCCATTAAAAAAACCACTTTATAGTTTAAGATTCACAATAAAATAGCAAGAGTCACAGCGCTTGCCAGCTCCTGTAATTTCATAAATATACTCCATTTGGTGCTTTTTCTCCTGATGGCACAATTCCTGGAGACAAGCATCTATGCAAGAACCCAACTCATATGTTTAGGAATCCCACAATTATAAATCTTTGGAAATGTGTATGGTACAAACCCTAAAAAGCAGGGTGGTTTTGTTTTTTAATCTTGTGAATTCCAAAGCTATTCCCATGGCTTTTTAATGACGATGATAGGCAATAATATTGATGATAACAAGGTCTTCTCCTTGTTATGAAGAAAAGAGGAAAAAAGCAGCAAGGTTAATTTATACCCTTCTTAGCATTACTTTTCATGGTCTTTTATTGGTCCTGTGTTTTATATATAACCAACATCTTTTAAATCAACAATTTTCTTTTTATTTAAATTAGGCTGTAGTTTTAAAAGCACTAAAATAATATTAAAACTTTTATATTTGTCTGCTGTAACATTTATTTATAAAATAGCTGCTTCAATATGAAATGACGGAAAAGAAAAAGAATCTAATGACAAGTCACAGGACTTTCATTAAAGATTTTGGATATGAAAAGGTTTTCACAGAAATGTATTTTGTTATTCTGTTGTAAAGATGTAGGCATACACTCATATAGCAAAACTACATTTACTTCACACGGAAGTATAACCTATGTATTTATGCATGTGCAATTATCTTTTGTGGGCATCTGATTAAGGCACTAAATAGAAATCCCACTAGACTTATTGATAAACTAATTAGTCAATAAAAAGCCCTAAACTTTTTTTTTTAATTCCACCTACCGTATTTACTTGAATAACAAACAAACATATTGTGACAAGATGTTTTTAGGAATATGGTCCTTCTTTTATAACTAATAAGTATTGATAGTACAAAAAATAGCTACCTAGAGAAACTGTGGAGAAATCCCAACAATTTCCAAGTAATAGGAAACAGGGTACTGCTTCTTAACAGATACGGAGCAACCTCACTGCCAGTTGAGAGCCTGCCCTTGCTGCCAAAATTGGCTTTTTGAAAACGTTTTCCTGGCCACAATGAATGCTTCACAGGCTGATTCAAGGTCAATATGGCATCCATCAGTAATCTTTGTTTTTCATGTGCTGGTCTTTAAAGACACACTGTTCTTCCAACCCTTTTAGAGTTGGTGGTCAAAGACTTTTCTGCCAATATGTTTTCTTTAATTTGAAGGCAGAGAATGGCATAGCATTGCTTTTGATATAAAATATTATAGTGGTGAACTCCAAGAGGAAATAAAATGGGACGTCAGGACCATTACTTACTAAAGAAAGAGTAAGCTCATGCCAAATAGATCTACATTGATCATGCATAAATTTAGATGGAATTCAAAATAAGCTTTCTAATTGTTGAAAGGATGAGATGTTGAAACTAGCTTTTACAGAGGCAAAACAAGTCAAACTAGGTCCAGGACAGAACTTGGTAAGCTGATGGAGAGAATGCAGTTGTCTGTGACAGCACAGGATTGGACTTGGAGGAGCTGTCATTGCCCTCCAAGCATATGTTCCCCTGTGCTGCTGGCAAGAAGGGTTTTACTGCTGTGTTTATTCCATGTTATCAGAGGAATTGCATGGGCCCTTAGGACCGTGCCTGTGTGAGGGTGTTTATGCTTGAGGTGCCAAGTCTGCAACCTGCTGAGTCAGCTCCGTGTTTCGCAGGACTTCCAAGCCAGAGGCGCTGGCAGAGCCAGAAGGGGCCAAAAAGTATGTTTGGCATTTCCCTTCTTCACATCCCCTTCCTTTGCCCTCTCAAATCTTGCTGGTATTACACAGCCAGGTCTGTGTGTACAAATGTTCACACACACTTGTGGAAGAGTCTTTGGCTTGAGGTGTCCATAAGCCCTCTACTTTCAGCGTTTATTCCAGCATGGCTGCTTTCTGTGTACGTCTAATTACTTGGTTTTGGCAGTCTTGAGACATCAAGTCAAGTAACTTTTGCAGCAAATGTCCTTCCTGTGTTTTTGCATCCATCACCCCTGAATTATGACATAAATGCATCTACCAACTGCCTTATTCTGCTCTTAGTTCTAATTGCTTCCACAAATAAGCAATTTGAGCTGAAGCCACTGCATCTTCTTCTGCGTGATTATACAATGGCGGGGTGTCTGCGAGTCACTGAAATCACCCCCCTGTGCTAGGTCTGCCTCTTGCCAATGGGCTGTCTGGCCTGGGCAATGAAAATAGGTTGAGAAGGTAACACTGATTTGTGTCTACCTCTAGTGGGATTCCTTGCCACAAGAAGATTAAGCTGAGGGATTTTTGTTTGTTTGTTTTGTTTTAATTTAAGACAATTAAAAGAGGTGAAATCTTTCTCTGACAGAGTAGTAAGATAAATTAGTATGTTTTCACTCCGTGCCATTTTGCTGTCAGATGGTATATTCTATAGCCTGGGCTAGATTCTCATTTGATTATAGCATAATAAATTCTCTAAAACAGCATTTTAAAATGCAAAAATAAGGTATGTTGTATTTAAATGGTGGTATTAATGGATTTCACAGTAAAAATAACAGCTTAGTAGGAATTAGCTTTGTTGATAAGGTTGCGCTATTGCAATATGGGAAGTTTTTCTAACTCCTCTTGAGAGAAAAGAGTTAGCCTCATGACAGAGTTGTGTTGTTAGCTAATTATTTAAAATGTGGCTTTATTGCAGTGGGATTCAAACATGCCTCAGAGAAAACAACTATCCCAGCTCAGATTTTAAGACAGCTGGCATTTAAAAGGCTAAATGATTCTCTGTCACTTACCCATGACTGGAAAAGTCAATGTGAAAGGAATCTGATTTATACCGTGGCTGCCACAACAGTAACAGTGTCTTTATCTTGGTGATTTTGCCCTGCTAAAAAGCAGTCTTAGCACAACATTCATTAAAAATGGCAGGTTTTGTTTGCTAACTTTGAATGTATGCTGTAATGTTTTGGCAACGCAGAAGTATTCCTGACGAAGAAATTATAAAAAGATCTTTTGTGATTTAACTCTCCATTGATTGCAAAATGAATTGATTTTTATTTAACATATTTAAAGCATGACCCAGCAAAGAAAAGTGATGTTGCTCCTAATCCATTTTTAACGGTGATCTTGTTAGTGCTCCCCAAAGCATTGCTATCCTGTTATAGATAGAAAAGCACAGACGTGTATCTATATGAACTGTTCACTATAGGGAACACCTCTCCCTATTCCCTCCTGCATCCCTGCCCCCCAGATCTGCTCTTCATTTCTATTCATTTTACAGAACCTGTGCTCTGCCTTGGAAGCAAAACACTGCACAGGAGCTTGCTAGTGCTTGAGTGGACAGGCATTTAATGCAACAAAGAGCTGATGTTTAGAATAGCATTCACGACCAAAAAAAGGCGACTGTGGACAATTAATTGTCAGAGGGAAACTGAAATATTCCTTAATCACCATGTCGTCTCTCCTTCCATTGTTCCCTATAGTGGGCCACTGTCCAGGAACCTCAGTTGAGGACTGTGCCCCAGCAGCCCCCCAAGCGTGCGGTCCCTGCTCCTTGGGCTCACTGACGGCGTTTGCCAGGGAGAGCATGAAAGATGAACAGAACTGGGGAGAGGCCATGAGTTTCTCAGAGGGATTTTGGAAGATCTGTGCTGCTTTGTGTTTGAAATGTTCCTTTTCCTCTGAGGGAAGGGGAAAAGTGTGTTCCCGTTCAAACTGGGCACTGGAAGTGAGTGGTGGTTTCAGGGAATTGCCAGTGGAGAAAGACCCATGGCTGACATGAAGGGAAGGGATGGGGGAGAGGAGGAGAAGCTTTCTGAACTCTCCGTAAAGAATATAAAGGTGGAGGTAGCACCTGTGCTTAGCTAACCATAGGGGAATCTCCTCCACATTAACATGCACATTTTGCATAGGTTGATGACTCTCCACTTGTGGCTGAGTTTGCCTTTATGTTGAAAACACATAGGGTTCCTTTTGCCTTCTGTTGCCACACAACCCACTGGCCTACCCCCGTTACGCTGTACAAACCTTCCTGAATAAGTCTAAAGGCTGCAGCACAGACTGGTGATAATACAGGTCTCAGTGTTGAGCTGTTATGAAAGGGTAAGGCCCAATATTTGTAAGGTGTGTTTAACCAAAATGGACTTTTAGAACAGAAAAGGTATCTTTATAGAATTATTTGGGAAATCTATTTTTAGGTTTTTATTGATTCTCTGTGTAGTCACTAGGAAAGGTCCAACTTTGTCCTCTAACAGCATCGTAAGTCTGATGTAATGCCAGTAGGAGAAAAAAAGCAGGGAAGAGTGCTTGGTTTGTGTCACATAACCAGAGAGGATCAGCGCAGGTGATGGAGTGGGCAGTAAGTAAGTGTAAGTTTTGAATGACTCTAATGGATAGGAGGATGAGTAGGGAATTTTACACAGAAGAAGAGCAGAAGTCAAGATCTTGGCTTAAAATAATGACAAATATAATCCCAGAAACCCTAAAGAGTAAGACCTTTCTGGCTTCATATTGGACAGAGAAGCAGATAAGGTAAATCCTTAAATCTACAACAACTGAAATATTTCTATTACCCTGTTCCAGATGTTCCATTCAGGATCAAAGTAATAATTTATAAACTGTAGTACAAGTAGGTATAAAGAATAAAATTCCAGCCCAAATGAACTATCAGTCTAAGCAACTTTAAATATTGAGAACGCCAGCGAGTTCAGTGAACAACAGAAAATGACACCCTCATCAAGAGTTCATTTGCTAGAGGGGTGCTTTAGTTCAGCTAATCAAAAATGTTTTCTATTACTGCGTAGGACTGTCAGCAGTCAAGCAAAATAAATGGCTCAATCCTGGATGTGTTGGAAATAAATGTGTTTGGATCTTAGTGCAGTTGTATCAGCTGTTTGAAGATTATGAATGATAAAAGGATAAATTTGATGGTGCTGACTTCAATAAAGAATAGCATTAGGGTAGCTGCAGGCACGCAGCTTTCAAGATGGTGCAGTATAAAAATTTGCCTTTTGCCTTTATAGTACCTGCCTGCAGGAAAACTAGTTAAAAGGCAAATAAACATTATAAAAGACCTAAGAGAAAAGCTTTTTCTCATAGTAATTGAGAGAAATCTGTTATGAACTGTTGAATCTGCAATGTAATTTAAATATATTATTTCCTTCTCAAATTAGAGTCTAGGAGTTGCTGGCAAATTGTCCTTGTTGAAGATTGTGACGCTGTTGCTGGTCTATGCTTTCACATGTATACATCAGAAGTTTTATTTCTGGAAGAGAGGTAGTCACAGGGAGATGGGTAATTTCTTTAAAACTTGCTTCTAGAAGGAAGGATACTGTTCGCTGACTTGGCGTAGGTGAGGTCAAATCTTCTCCTGATAGCTGCCCTTCCACTCTCAAGTAGTTCAGAACTGACTGCTCTGGGGACGAGGCAGTAGGCACAAGATCAGCAACAAGATCAACAAGATCAGTCACAAGGCCAGCAGCAGCTTTTGCCTTTTTTTGTGTGTGATCAGCACCCCTGACCAGCCCTGCTCCTCTTTGGACATCTGCTCCATCGTGCAACTGGACTCATGGCAGAATGATGCCATTTGTTCCAACCTTTTGATGAAACCTGAAGAGGAGGCATAGGTTATGCAAAGTTTTCCCCTTCAGCATCGCACCTCAGAGATCACAGCCTCCTCTTTTAAAGGACTAGCAGAAGCCCCTTTTTCAAGTGAAGTGTACATCACAAAACCAGAACCATTAGTTGGTTGTCATCTTAAGTGTAGAGACACTTGATGGTTTTAATGGATGTAGGTTGTTTACACACAGCTTGAGCAGACAGAAATGTTACAGACCGTTCTTCCAAGTCATATGTAAGTCACACTGGGAGGGCAGTAAAGGAAAAAGCACTGCCATCGCATGAATTATACCAATACCATAAATCATAAAATACAAAAAGAACGAGTGCTTCTTTACTATGTCTTTCACTCATAGCGTAGGTAGAGAACAAGCTGTTGAGTAGAGGGTCGCAATGCCACAGTTTTCTATGTTCTGTTAAAAGCGAATTGTCTAGTCAAACTGGGCAATTATCTCTTTCAAAAACATCCTTGTAAATGGAAATCTATATGGTTGTTAAGGATAATAGGTTTCCAACAATAGTATGAATGTACCTGGTATTTTCTAGGCAATTGAGTGATAAAAACAAGCTCCATTATACTTGATTGAATTTATTTTTTTTTCTGTTCATAAAAGTGGCTCTAGGAAACTCTTGTGAGTCTTGGATTAGCCAGCCAGTCTGGTTTCAACCCTCAGGTTAAGACCAAGGTAGAAAGCTACTAGTTCATTGTGTATATAATCTTCTTCTGCATTTTTCTTTTTGAGTATTGGCAAAATCTATAATTCAGGCTCTGCAGATGTGTATCGCTAATTTCTGGAACTTTGCACCAAGTGTAGTTTGTCACCAGGAGCAAAACAAAACTTCTGTGGGAGATCATCAAAGCAAATGGTGGAAAATAGCTGTTTCCAATTAAATGCTGTGACAGTACTGTGAGGTTCCTACAAGCCTGAATTTTACTTCAAAGAACAAAGGGACTGAACAAAATCAACCACAAACATTAATTGCAATTTCTGTGTATGTACATTTTTATATATTTATTTATTTATTTATAAAATCCCTGCAATAAATGCTGTAACAAAATATTTACATGCTCCTTTTTGATGCCCAGATCAGTCTCAACATTGTTTGCAAAATACTGACAGTAAAGGTGTCACTCTAAAATGGATTTTGACACTGTTTTCTTCCATTCATCAGAGCATAGCACCAGTAAATTGGTATGAGTTTTTACAGACAATGGCATTTAAAACAATCCTTGACTCAGCCAACAGCTATGATTTATTGTCAATCAGTTGGAGGTTGCCAAAGCACCAGAAGCAAAGAATTGCTTTGGAAAAGGTTTGTATGGGTGGTGTGCCTGCTTTTTGCCTCTGTGGCTGGTGTCAACTCCAGTAAATTCCAGGAAAGAATTTACAGGAGAGTGATGAGGCACAGGTAGAAAAATAACCATCAGTGGATAGGGTTTCATTTACATCACTGCAAATTGGTAGATAGATCGTTGGCAATGCTGTGTCCTGCATTACCATAGGCTGTCCACTCTCTCTCTTGCCCTGTAGGTCAGCTAATATTTGTTCTTTCTGACCACCTGTGTAGGGGGAGAGGGTGAACTTTCTTTAACTTGGTGTCTCTTGTAGCACTGAGATACTGTTTTCTCACTGTGAGGAAAAAATTGTGAAAGTGAGGCTATATTTTTCCTGTTTTTCCACAAAAGACATCAGCTTTTTTCCCTATGGCACAGTGTTCATCCTGAATGTTCACTGGTAGTCCTACAGGCAGCCTCACCACTGCATCGGTTGATTGTGATATTCAGAGCATTAAGGAAAAAGACCCAGCAAATGGAGTTTTCACCGCAACAGTCTTGTATGATTATTGCCGTAGACATCTTGCAGTGATTTAATCTGTTTACTAGAGACAGAAATGTGTAGCCATTGCAAACTGTCTATAATAATTAGTTCATGATAACAAAGTTATGCCTGGATGATTGCAATGCAGACTCTTGAGTGCATTTTTATGGAAAAATATTAACAGTGCTGAGTTAGATGAAACGGAACTAATCCTGTTGTTATCTATTCTATTTATATTTTATAAGCAAGAGCTGTCAGCTTGACCGATGCAATAGAAATGACGTATATATACTTATGAAATTATTTGAATGAAATCTCAGTGGCAGGTAATGACCCTCTGCTGCGGTATGTGTCAGTGGATGTTTTCTCCAGACCTTTCAGACAGAGGTACCCCAATTTTTCCATCCAGGCTGCTTCTTGTCTTCCTTGAGGTCTGCACTAGAGGTGGCTAAACAGATAGCCACAGTTTCTCATGCAAATGGATCTTACCTATCGTGGAAGGTTATCTACTGTGGCTTTTTTCCACTAACACCCTTTTTCCTGACATTTTGCCCTTCTAATGCAAGCTTGCTGTGAGCAGCTTTGCCATTCTAGTGCTATAGTTCTGAAAATGCCTCCTGTGAGAAACAGAAACTGGTTTTCATCAGAATTTTCCATTCATTTTTTGAAAGGAAATAAATTGATCCCCAGTTGTTAAGACCATCTCTGTAGCGTATATTTGAGAAGCCAGCACATGGAGAAGGATACCGATAGTCCTTTCTGTGGTACAAAAGCAGTGTCTAAAACCTTTTCATACTCTAAAACCCTGCCACTGAGCTGAGAAAAATAGCTGCTGCTCTTTGCATGTCCTATGGGAAGGCTGGAAAGTGACTTACCAGTGTCTGCAGAACGGTTTGCTAGAAAGCAGGGACACGTTTCAGGTTTTTTGAGGGGACACACTGAAGGAAGTGTGTTGCCTAATGGTTAGATGCTGCATGCTTACACAGGTGGCATGCTCATTTCTGAGTGAGATTTGTCTCTGATTTTCTACAGACATGGGTGTTGTTTGCCATTGTCTAATACAAACATTGATGTTGCCTTCATCGGAAATGGAGTGAGACTTTCCTGCTTTCTGAAGAGGTAGGAAGAGATGTTCAGCTGGTAGCTAACATGATGAACTGCACAGACGTTTTAATGCTGTTTGGGACAGCAATGGTGACTGAAATCGCAGTTTCCGAACTTGGAAGTTCACTGAGCATTTTCCCTGAAAAGGTGCCTTCTGGAGAAAAGTGCATGTATGTCATAGACTTATCCTAGCACATGTACAGGTCCCAAAAGTAGGACACAGCAAATACAACAATTTGTAAGCCCAGGGCTTTACAAATTGTTGTAAATCAGATCCTCTTTTCTGCTTGCCCTTTTCCTGCTGTCCCTTTGAGATTTTCCGAAATGGTTCCCCAATCCAGTAGCAGTTTCTGTTGTAGCACCAAGCCAACAGCTTGGTGGTTTCTCACTGAAGAGGGTACCTGGGCTATTTAGGGCTTTGTCTGACAACCGTGTGGGAGGTGGGTGTTCCCTAATTCAGGAGAGGAGTAGGCCTTCCAGGAGAGGAGTTGACTCTGTTCCAAGAAGGCTGCTGTGGGACTGGAAGGAGAAATAAAGGATGAAGACCCATCTCTGCCAGCAGTGGCTCATAGGAGAGGCGGGTGGTGCAGGGCAGATGGGGGTGGAAGGAGCAGGGAGTACTCCAGGAGCCGCAGAGCTCCCACTTAATGCAGCAGATGCTCAGCTTCGGCTTGTGCTCCTCCTTTTGCTGCAGCTCTACTCCTCTTGGAGCAGCTCTACTCCTCTTTAATAATTCCTTTAATATGGAAAGTGTAAATGCAAGTGGATCTTCAGGCAGTTGTTGCTTACATGTGGTTTAGCTGCATGGCACTTTTAGTCTGAATAGAGAAAACAGAGATCAGGCACTACCTTTGGGAGAGAATGTGCCTCCAAGCCAGCTGTGTGCCACGTAAGAGCGTTCCCTGTTTTCTTATAAATGAGGGTTTTAAGACCGAGGTAGATTTAAGCAAAATGTTAAATAGTGGTTACAATGACCGCTCCCATCTAGAGGTATATGATAAAGCATACAACCTTTATAAAATACATTAATACTGTTCTTTGTAATAAAGAAGCAGTGGATTCCCAATATGCTAGTGTTTCAGCAAAGTTCAGCTGATCTGGTATCTTCAGTTTCACAAGTCCCTACAGAAATGTTAATTGGGTAGCCTAGCCATACATTTTAGGCCAAGGGAAGCCTCCCTCTAGTGTCTTGCCATGTGCCTGTATGCCTGTTATCAGCTAGATTTGAATAAAGAACGTGATTCCCAAACGTTCAAATGGACCGTCCACTCTGCTAAGCAGTTAACTGCTCTAGACTTCATTCATTGGCGTCATTGCTCATTCCTTGGTTGCAGCTGCAGCTGATTAGAGGTGACAGAGGATTTACCTTTGTCTTCTGAAGTGCTTTAAAACGTCAGAAAACTAGATTCCTTTGAAATTGAAGCAGTGGATATGCCCATTACATCGTTCCATTGCTGTGTGTTTTGCACAAAGTAGGCTTTTCTATTTGATACATTGCTATAATAATTTACATCGGTATAACTCTGTTTTTGTAGAATAAGAGCTATCCGTAGCTGTGGCCAGTTACTTGTTATTTAATGTTGCAATTGCAATTCTGCCCTGCCTGAGGCTCACACTTGTCTGTGCTGACCTGAAGCCGCAGTTGTCTTTGGAGAATGATGACAAGAAGCTGCAATGGAAGGCAAATCCTCAAGGCAAATTTTGTCCCATCCCTTGAGGGATCTCAGAGAACATACTGTTTGCTCTCGCACTGTTTCTGTAGTATGAGGAAGGGGCAATGTCTTTGCAGCTGGGCCACTGGGTAAGTGAGATGTTTGGCTGTCTAAGGCAAAACCAATTACCGTGTGGGCTATCGTGAACATGGGAAGCTTTCCTGTTCCCCAAATCATGGGTTAAGGGAACATACGCACAAAGCTTTTGATACAGGATGGATGTATAGGTTGTGTCCCTTTATGCTCCTGGCCCGTGCCCCTGGAAGGAGGCTTGTCCAGGGCTGCCAGAGTAGGCATTCGGCACAGGGGCCGCGAGGAGAAAGCCTGCTGGAGAGCCTCACGCCTGCACGCGGTCCATGAACCAGTCTGTGCCGTTGTCACTGCTACCATCCACTGAACTGTTCTCAGCGGCCAGCCCTTTTTAGCTGCTTGCTGGGCATTGCAATCACCTTTACTTTGGCCAATCTCCGGTGTGTGGCAGCAGCCAAGGAGACAGGGCAGGCTGTTGGCACGAAGCTTTGTGCGCAGCATCCCTTGCTGTGCCTTCCTTGGGCAACCATGCTCTCCCTGGCTCTGCCGTGGTACCTTGGCAGGGCTCCTTTGGTATCACTCATTGGAACCACATGTCCAACCCCACGCCATGACTTGTACAACACAAGACTCCTGTTGATTGAATTACCTAATAGTCTTTATAACAAACGGTGCAAAGCTGAGGTACTACAGGGCTCTTGAATCACTTAAGGTATTTTGCTTGCTGGTGTGTGTGTGTAACATATGCGAGGATTCAAGGCTTAGTTCTGATCCTACTAAAGTAACATAAGACCTAATCCTGTTCCTACCATGGCAGATTTACCAGAGCATAACTGTTAATGCTCTAAAGCTGCCTGAGAGACAGCTACGTGCTGCGGACAGACAGCAGCCAAGAGTTCACTCCTACAGCTACCGCAGGAGCAGGAAAATAGCGATGAGTAATAAGAGTGAGTGGGGAATTTACAGCAATTTAACAGCAAGCTAAATGAATGTAAATTGATAATGTGCTCCCTGCATTAATACTAATTATTTCTCTCACCAAAATAAAATGAAAAAAACATTGTAAAATTTTAAGACTATATTATTATGGCACTTATATAATGCATTTGGGACCTGCTTTCCTGTTTTGTATCAGAAATAAGAATTTTGGCACAAGATAAACAAGTGAAAAGGAAGAATAACACTCAGAAAATGAAAGTCATGACAATTTCTCTGTGTATTCTTTCTTCCTTTTCCCCTTCCCATACTGCTGTGATGCTGTATGTTCTGCAGTTCTTATTCTCTGAGAATGTGATTGATTGCAGTAGGTCTCTTGCTAGAATTCAGTCCTGTAGAAGGAGTGATTTAACTTGGGGAGTACGGACTTGCGTCACAGTTCATAATCTTTCTGTAAATTGCAGTGTATAGCTGTGCTGCTCCTCACAGCACCTTAGAAAGGATTTGCCATCCAAAAAAATTATCACTTCCCCACTTTGTTCCGAGAAAATTGTAATTTGCAGCCTGCAGGAGAAGTGTTGCATTTGTTACCTGTCCTGACTAGTCGGTGTTTTCCCTCTGTGCTGTGTGGCTGGTTCATCAGGGTAGGAGGTGGGGGCTGGCTCCCCCGTGTCTTGCCCCTGATCAGATAGGCAGGTAGCTTGCTTCTCTACACGTGTGGTCAAAGATGCGAGGAAGCAATTCAAGGCTTTCTCTGCAGGGTAGCCATACAATACAGGACAGCATGCCTCCCTTTAAAACAAGGATTTTTCTTTTTACATGCCTGTATAGCACATAGCGTGCTTTGGGCTGATATTTAAACAATCAGCGATGATAGTGACATATTCAGATGATATGAATGATAATTGCAGTTCCGTCCTCATCAGCTGTCAGAGATTGATCGTGGTGCCCCCCCATCTCCCCCATTCCTACTGATAAGTGTTCCTAAGTGCTGGGACGCATCTTAGGTGCATCGTAAACCCACGCCTGCCACCCAAGTGGATGATGCGGCTGTAGTTTGGGGTGTAGGTGCAGACACAGGCAGAGACAGCTATCTGTCAGTGCCGAGCAGTCATTGTCTGCAGCTGTTCCCAATCTCTTCGAAGGTAAAGATAGTTGCACAGGTAGAAAAAATCCCGAAGGATCAATTTGGCCTACAGAATTGCCAGCTGGACCATGCAGATCTAGGCTAAGGTCTTCTAAGCATGCTGAAGTCATTTTCAATTTTCCATTGCAGAGGAGGGAAAAAAGCTGGAAAATCAATATAATTTCTGTTTTCCATAGGAGACAATGGACAGATTGTATGCTTTAAGGTCAAACAGATGTTTCTTCTTGAAGCGTTTTTTTAATCCATAAAAACAGTGGGAAAATATATACAGAGGAAAAATGGTTCAAACAGATTAAGGGTATATTTTTGTTTTATTGCAAATATTTTAAAATGTCATCTAGAAAGAAAAACATTTAGCTTTGATTTAGCTCATAAAGTCCAGTCATTTTGAAAGCCGTCTCTTTCCTCCTTCTTTTTATACAGAAGCAGGGTGAATTTTCTAAGTCACAAGTAAGGAAAAGAAGACAGAAGATGATTTAATTCTTGTTAATAATTGTCAGAAGTTGAGATTCTAAAATGGCTGGCATTTTTGTATTTAATATCAGGTCTACTTCAACAACTTGAAAAGCTATGTGCTAAAATACTTGGAATAGTTGTGAAACCAAAAATTCTCATAGTACTCTTCAAAATCTCTCTACTAAGAGAAATAGAGAAATCAAGCTACGCATTACATGAAAATGGCAATGTATGGATAGCGGTATCAGAGCTGTCACCAGAATGTATTCACTCATTTTTGGCACGTTTAAGCTTGCAGGTGCAGCACTGTGTGGGTTTAGAGCATGAAGGTATGGAGTCAGCGTTATCCTGATTTCTGATAAATACCTGTTTGCACTGGGGTGATAGAAAGCATATCTTTCCCTCCTGAGCATTTAGACCAAAGCTCATTGGACATCATCAGCTGTTATTTTGTGCTTGTACAAAGTCTCGTGTGAAAGAGCCCACATACAAATCAATGGTTTCTTTCTAGCTTCTGAGCCCAGACTAGCCTGTGCACTCAGCCTTTGAGTCAGGAGCTGGGGTAGCTAAACTTCTTTGCAATATATCTTCACCGGGAACTTGGGCAGACAATCCCAGGGACCTGCCAGTGACGTATGATGTAGGCTAAGGGAATAATGCATCCTTCATCAGGGTTGTGGTTAAGGCAGCACAGTTTAATATACTCTGATCTGTAAGGTTTATGAAGACTTTATTCAAAGAGCACTCTTGTGTGCCCTCTCCCTTTTCAACATCAGATAAGAAGCTCTATAAGCCTGAATTATTTATAGGTTGGTAATACAGTATATATGACCTTTTTATAGGGTAGCATTGTGCAGAAGGGAATGAAGTATTTTAGCACAAGGGTCATGCACGCAAGGCACAATCTTCTTGTTTCAATTGTGATGTCTCCTAGCTTTTCTCTTTCATAGCCATTTTTTTGCAGTGGCATTTCTTGTGTCTTATGTGTGAACTGAGGGCAAATCATGCAAAACAAATCTCTCAGATTTTGAAAGAGAGCTTTCCCTTTCAGCTGTGATTGATCAAATGCAGTGTTATAAAACCAGTTTAAAAGTTGTACCCATTCTGCTCATCTCATAAGGATGAGTAATAAGGCCTGTATTTCCCAGTTTATTGAGCCTGAGCGATATCTTTTACCTGCTCTAATGCAAAAGCATCGAATTGAAGAAAATTGGCATTGTACTTCTATGAGTCACCAGAACAGTAGTGGAATAAGATTTTATCTATGGCATAGGAAATCGAGTGTGTACCTCTAAAAAGTGTTTTAATATGATCTTTTGGATTCTGAACCCAGAAGCATATGATAAATCCACATACCTCTCTTGAGTGCTGTGTTTTGGTTTCAGATCTGATTTGCACAGATACTAGTTTGTTAAAAAAAAAAACCCCAAACCCAAAAAACCACCCCAAAACAACAAAATCCCCTCAATGTATGTGCTTTTAAAACTCGCAGAAAACTCTCATATGTGGTAGCTCATGCAAGTACAAGTTTCTCTATTTATCATTGGCATTAATGTATTAAAATCTTTCTCCTCTGGTTAGTAATTGCTATTTTTTATATCTGCTAGCTTTAGAACGTGCCATATAATTGCCGCTTAGTCCCACTTCAGGTCAACCAATTTCTTCATTGCATCTTCCAACATAAATGTGAAAAACACATGGTCTGGAAATTTGCCTATTCTTCATTGTAATAGACACACAGAGCAGTATACAGAGATTGCTGATAGCCCACTAAAAGCCAAATTTTGAATATCTGCATCTACACTTTGGAGCAGTCTAACCCAGAAGAGCTCCTTTCTAGAATGGGAAGAGGGATGGGAGACCCTGAACAGCAGCTGCACGCACGTACTTGCCTTCCTCTCAACCTTTGATAGGATTTTAAAGGCAGGACAAAATGGTAATGTGTTAGGTGGGCTCCTGACTACTTCTCACTTCCTAGAGTTACATCTCTGAAAAATGCAGGCTTCGGCTGCACACTTGCATTTAATCTTAGTGCATTAAATTTGTAGTGGGTTTGCACTGCAGATCTGAAAGTAGATTGATGCTTTAAAGCATACCTCAGGTGAGGGAAGCAAAGATAAATCTAATAGGCAGTAGTATTACTCATTTGTGCAGTGCTATTCAGTAGGACTTTTTTACTTATCTAGCATGGTAAAATAGGGACATTAAAGTTTCAGGCTGAGCAAAACGTGAATGTGAAAAGGCTATACTCTGTTACTGGCTTTAACATCGTGGCACAGTAAGGAAGTGATGTGGGTCAGTGAATAAAGGCAGAATAATAACTGCATGTAGGCAACTGTCAAACATCTCTGTAAGATGCTGTTAGATACTTGAAATTTTTAATCTTTTAATTTGTCATAAAGCCTTTTTTCCTTTAGAAGCTTCTGCTATTAAACTATGTTGCACTTCAACAGAAGTGCTGGTGACTTGTAGGGAACTTACACTTCCTAAGAGCTCCCGTATGGCTCTAACTACAGCCACTTGCAGCACTTGGCCTCCCCATTTCAGCTTGCTGTGGAAGTTACTTCAACTAAAGCTTTAAAGATGTTTTGTAACATTCATGTCGGTGATCACAAAAAATGTTGTGAATCTTCTTTAGAGAAATTGGTAAGAGAAATATGATGATGCCAAGCTCTGAAGTGAGATAGGGGTTGAACGTCTTCCAAAATTACTCAGATATTTTTTTTCATTTGCTGGATTTTTGTGTAGTTTTATTCTTACTACTGAAATCTGGGGTTTCAGTGATTGGGTAACTGCTTTTCTCTTTAGGCAGTTCCAGTAACATCAGTGAAGCTATGCTGAACTTGCACCTCTGAAAGATGTGATCGGAAGGAGCTTTGTGTGCTCCTAAATTGGGCTATTTTAAGGGCGGGAATGGCCCATAGCAAAATTTATCATAGAGTCATCATAGAATAGTTTGGATTGGAAGGGACCTTTAAAGGTCGTCTAGTCCAACCCCCTGCCATGGGCAGGGACATCTTCAACTAGATCAGGTTGCTCAGAGCCCCTTGAATGTTTCCAAGGATGGGGCATCTACCACCTCTCTGGGCAACCTGTGCCAGTGTTTCACAACCCTCATTGTAAAAAATTTCTAACTTATATCTAGTCTAAAATTTAACAGACCTATTGCCGTGTCTGCGTTATGGCAACCTCCCAGGCCTTGTACCACCTGTAGCAGCATTGTGTCCTTCACAGAGTTTTGTGTCCAGAATAGTTTTCTTAATGCAAGTGTCTGCAAGTGGCCATGCAGGAAGGCAGCCTGTAGCTTCTGTCCACAGCACTGTCACCACAGGAGATCTTGCTGTGCTGGTACTAGGTTTATAAGGCACCTTTTCAGCATCCTTATCCTTTCCTGCAGAATAAAAGAAGTGAAGCCAAGACAAAATGATCTCCTCTAAGATTTTCATTGTAAAGGATGATTGAACCAATGGAGAGTAAGTTATGTTTTGGACAAAATAATTTAAAAGGTGTGAGATAACTGATTCAAGTGTAGCTGGAAAACCAAAACAAAGCAATGACATCTCCGACGGATTAAATAGACTTCTGAAAATGTAATTCTAGTGCACCAGACAAACAATGAAGTTCCTTTCTTGATGTACTGAGGATTAGGTATCTTGCTTCAGCCGTTTGCTGGACATTTAATTTCACTCTGGGTTAAGGAGCTTGGCTTCTGCTCCATACCCACCTTACAATTTTCTTTTAGGAGCGTCACCATCATGTTGTGGCACTTCACAGAGACGTTCCAACTATGTTTTCCTAAAAATAAGAATAGGAGAAAATGAATGCAACTGATGGTGAAACAAGTCTGGAGACCGAGGAAACCTGTAATATTTTGGATTCTGTGTGACCGGACTCAGAAGTCTGGCCTTTTTGTACTGTCTGAGACGAGCTACCTACAGTTGTTCCAGACAGATATATGATGAAACAAACTTTTAACTGGGAGTTTTTTCTCAGAAGTTATCGGTCCAGGATATGCTTCCATTATACTGTTATCTGCAGTAGAAGCGGCACCTCACTGGAGCTCAGTGGCGTCTGCTGCCATTAGCCAAGGCATTAGCCCATTAGCCAAGGCATCTCATCTCCATTGTGCAGAGTTACAGCAGGTACCTGTTGGAAAGCCGATAATTCCTTCTTTTCAGGGTGAGGGTGGCTTTGCACGGTGTGGGCATTGCAGACCGTTCTTTGCTTGGTGTCAGTTGTATTAAAATAGAATGCAAATGACGTTTTTTCAGTGTAGGGAGCACTTTCTTGTTCTGGTCGCATGAAATCGTTGCATACAATTAAATATATTGTAGCATATAAATATGATATACAGATTTCCATACACATATGCTGTATAAGAACAATGTAGCACCAGTCATCTCACTGTGACTGCAGGGCTTTTGCAAAACACCCATTAATTCAGTCTGATCATTCCCCATTGTATAGATTGAAAAAAGTATAAAGTTCCTCAAGTGGCTTGCTTCTGAATGCTTCTATGTTTCAGAGGTTCTTCAGGGTCTTTTAAATCAAACAAAAGATGGATCCTGTCCTATTGCTGACTCATGCTTCTTATGTTTCTGTTCTGTTGCATGGGTTTTCTAACATTCTTCAATGTAAATGTATCAAATTGATAAACCAGACATTTCAGAAGATACATTTTCTTGAGTCGTAGCTATTCTCTGTCTCAATTTTCCTTAGACTCAAGGAAAATTTCTACTGCCCTAGCATACAAAGGTCTTTGGAGAGGGTTTTTTAAATTATTTTATTTTCACAGCACTGGTTCTCATTACAAAAGAATTCAATGCACATATGGTTTTATTTCTTTGGGTTTTTTTTTTTAAATTTCTTGAAAATATACTTTTCATTCTCAGGAAATCCTTTGCTTCCGACTGCTGTTTCTTCCTCGTATCTATCACTTCCTTAAAGAGCTACCTAGAAAAAAATGACAAACAGCTATCTTACAGGAAGGTAGATCACAGTGTAGTTCGATGGGTTCTCCCTAAATTCTCACTTACATATATAAAGGAGTATGGGTTAAGGTGTATGTGTAAGTGTTGCATTGCAATATGCTTTAATCGTTTCCAAAATCCTACTTAGTTTCTGGCATTCCTGAGAGATGCACTTGCACTGACACTAGTTGATGACATTTTCCTCCTTTTCTGGCTACTTGAAAATGTGCAACTTTCTGTGCTTCTGACAAAGTCATCCTTCAGGCTCCACAAAATCCATACAGCTGTTTACAGACTGTCTCAAGCCTTTTCGTATGCATAGAAGTCATAACTTATTTGATCCTTATTGATTTAAGTTAAAGGATGAACTACATGCATTGATATTAAAGAAGTAACCTGGCTTGATTATAAAGCACAAGTCTAGGAGCAGTCGTGCAATCTTTCTTCTGCGGCTAAATGGGTAGTAATGTCGTAGGGCATTGCAAAGAGGAATTCATTAATCTTTGGAAAGGATAAAGCTACTGCAACAAGAAAAGCCCATGTGGAAATTACTCTGTCGGCTGTGCAGCGTTTGGATGCTGCGTATGCCAGCGGTTGAGAGACCAGGTCATGCAAAATGCTGTGAAAAATCACCTGATGAACTTCGCACTGCTCGTAATGCAGGAGCCCTGGGTTAGAGCTTTCGTAAATAATGACCATGGCATAACAGGAGAGTTGTCAGAGGCAACCAGAGCTTGGGGTTTCTTAACGCCCCAGCCCTGCCTGAGCCTGGCACCATGCAGTTAGTTTCTGAGCACGCGTACAGGTGTGCGTGAGGGAGGGCTACCTGCGGAGGGTTTCACAGAGCTGAGAAGTGGTGCTTGAGGTCAGTGCCGGTGCTGAGCCCTCTGTGGCCACTGAGCTACGGGGAGGCTCCATTGAAAATCTGGCTGTTTAAGCTTGTGTAGACTTTTAAATCAAACTGGTTTTGATTTTGAAATTACTGAAATCCTCCAGCACTCAGAAGCTGAAGTATCATCCTCTGGTAATGGAAAGATATGCAAATTACAGACTTTATGTATGCAGTATTTTCTACCTGAGAAGATTGACCTGGCAATACGAGCTTCTTTACAGTAATACAAATTCACAGGACCTGCACACCGTTGTGGGAGTGAGATCAACTTTCATTTACCTGGAGTTAATTTTTTTTATCTGTACGTAAGTCTAGTAGAGCATGGTCAAATTAATGCCCTTGGATAAACTAACTCCTCTCATTTCCATTACGGTGGTAGCAGTTAGAATCACCACTTTACTGCTATGTCTTCCTTTTTGCCTGAAAGCAACTGATCACAGTGAGCTAAAAGTAGGGACCAGTTATTAGTGTTGCGTTACACAATCAAAATCATTTATTTACAGTGCGGGTAATTAAATGCACTGTATATAACTGTTCTGCAAGCATGTATGACTCCTTGGAATATTTATTCTTACAATGAACATCCTACATTGCTGGGAAAATTAGGATTGCTTTTCTCTCTACTGCAGGCTTCTAGTATGAAAACTAGGATGATTATTCACTCTCTTCCCTCTCCATCCAGGCAGCAAAAGCAATAATATTTTCCTTGCCTCAGAAGCTGTTATGAAGTTGAATCTACTTAAGATTCCCAGGTAAAAGGTGGTATTGAAGTGGACAGATGCTATTTAAGAGACTAAAGTTTATGCCACAGCCTAGATAGGTAGTCGCAAAAAAAAAAAAGTGAAGTTGACTGTTTATAAACTTTGGATCAAATCCTAAAGTACTTATTTTTACTGGGAGTTTTGCTAACCAAAATAGCTTCAGGACTCATTTATTTTAAAGTCCACTTATGACCTTCTAAAATATGAAAGACTATGACATTTCTTATGGTATCAAAGATTTTTCCATTTTTTTTCTCCCAGCAAAAGAATAATTTATAGAATGAGCATTCATACCCTACATTAACATTATGAAGCTACAGTGTCCTTTTTTTCTTTCTTCAATTGATTCCTTAATTCTGTAGTTAACGATATATATGGTAAAGTAGAAAGCAAATGTAGACCAAAAATGTTTATCTACTTGGACCCTATTGCACAAGAAAACAATAGCTAATTATGTGGCTAATAACAATAGCTAATTATGGCAGGATTGGTCATATAACAGCTGACAGATCCATCTAGGTAGCCTGTTTGTACAAATGGCCACTATCGTGTCCTTTAGAACCACATGACCTTGCTATCTGCTAAACTGCAAAACATGAAATTAATAAACGGCAAAACAGTGCTTATTAGTTTTCCAGTTGAAGTGAAGGACTTCCCATATACCTTCTGTCCTCCTCTGCAGTGTCGTTACACCAGCAGGGACTTTTGAATGTTTTTTTTCTTGGAGCCCTCTGTGAGGAGGACAGCAGCTGCGCATACAAAAACATCTTTAGTGACCTAAAGACTGTAGCTGGAACTTTTTATTCTCATCAAAAAAATCTTTTTAGATAGAGGAAAAAGGCCTAAAAAGTTAAATGAGATGTGCTGTAACTGTCCCGTGGAGTGGTTTAAGTGTCACGTTTCATGTTAATACCAAACTACCTGTAAAAACCACAATCCGACACTTACTTTAGTTGAATTATTTGGGATTTTTTCTTTTCCTCCTGACTGTTATTTTTGTGTTGAATCTGGGTCCCTTTCCTATGTATGACAGAGTGCAGGAGTCATTTTGATTGCCAGATATTTACGGAATTGATAGACAGTGGCCAGGAAATGAAACGGTATGGACAATGCCTGCTTCTTCAGCTGAGGCCAGGATTTGATTTTCTGAGCCTTTTGCTTGTGACACGTTCTTCCTGGTTGTTATGAAGCAGAATTCGTTATCTGTTAAACACTTTGAACTTTGTCTCTATTCTACTTGTTTGGTTTTGTAATACTGATACAAACTGGAAATGTTTTCAACAAAATCATGATGCTTTAAAGCTATGTCCAGCAACGTGTTAGAGGCCATAGTGACGTCTGCTTGTTGCTTAAAACTGCCAGTGCTAAGAGGGTGCCATCAGCTGTAGTTAGACACAAAATTTAGGCCTCAATCTGGCAGTGAAGTGTGGGAAGAGGGAAGACGTTCATCTGAGTCCAGACCCTATCTCAGCTTTGACAAAGTAAAGGAGAAAGTAGACCTGTCACTCTCTCCTGTTCAGGCATTTATGTTTCCTTTTATAAACATCTGACTTTAAAAGACCTAGTTGGAGCAAAGGCCTCATCAGAGATGATGAATTTTCCCATTGCATCTTCCACTGCCCAGGAGTGCTTGACCTCCCCAGCAGCAAGCTCAGCTTAGTCCTGACTCCTGACTTTAGTGCCTTTGGTAAGGCCAGATTAGCCAGCAACAAAAATAGCCAAGCTGCTGCCATCAGCCGCAGGGAGTCTGAAGTGTCCTAGTCCTGGTTCCCTTATATTCAGAACACATCTCAATGCAGTGTATGATGCAAATTTGTTGCCTGGTTTGTTCCTGCAATTAAAGTGAGGACATAGGCCAGTCAATATTCCCTTTGGGTATTTGGTCTGTGAATTGTTGCTGTGTTTGGAGCCATTTTGGTTAGCCAGAAACCTTCTGAGTTTAACTTCTGTGTGTGCAGCTATCTACAAATCCAGCAAGGCATAGCTGGATCAACATATTCCTACATCAGCCTATTGACATTATGCAGCGCTATATAGCATTTAGGTCCTGCAGGACCTCTGCAGTGGCTGGTATTACTAAGCTGCGTAGAAAGCTTCTGATCAGTTAGTCCCTAGCCTACAAGAGGAAGAAGGACCTTTGTGTAGTGTATTAATCTGAGACGTGGGAGATGCTAGTCCACTTCTCTGCTCCGCAAAAGATTTCTCTGGTGGCCTTTAACAAATAATTTATTTTCTTCTGTCTTCTGTTCCATGTCTATAAAAGAGATCATCATGTCAGTCTGCGGCTAGGAGAATTAATGGTCTGTGCGTATTGAAAGGATAACGTGATCTGTTTGGAGTTTTGATTTCATCTGTTTGGCAGGTGTCACCACAGTCATCAAAATGTTCTCATGCAATTCAGGAGGCTAGTTTGTGTCTCCTGAGGTACCCAGAAGGGAAATGGACAGCCTTGCCATCGGACTCCCATTTAATTGGGGTTGAGCGAGAGGCTGCAGAGCAGCCGGGTCACATCTGTGATGTGTGATTGGGCAGTGAATTGCTGCATGAAGCTGGCAGGAGAGTAGCTGTGCTCTTTCCTCGCCCTGCTGCCCATTAGGGGTTGTAAGCACAGCTGAAGTTCTGGACACAGCAGCAACGGGGTAGCGCTCAGTCTCTGACTGTGAAAACCAGAAACAACTACAAAGCCAAGAGCAACAACAAATTTGGAGTGCCTTAGCAAAGAATGGTGTGCTTCCTTGTCATTTGCTTTGCTGTCAGTAATTGCTTGTTGTAGTTTGTCCTTGAACAGGTTTTGAACATGAAGAAGCCTCTCTGAGAACAAGAACAACATGTTGTATTGAAGCATGTAAACTCCTTGGAAATTCTCAGGCAATTGAGAGTGACTCACTGCTTTAGCATCCGTGCCAGGGATCATTTGGCAAGATGCAGTTTCAATAACCAATACAGGCACAAGGACCAAGTGTTTTCAGAGAGTGGAGGCTTCGCCTAACCTGGTGTAGCTGGATGTGGTGCAGAGATGAACCTAGCTTCTCCCCGCCCCCAAGGTATGGGCTAAAAGTATTCTCACATTTAGCTAAGTCATCCTGCCTGCCTGATGACTGCTTCTTCAAAGCTTTGTTGTGGTAGATGTATCCAGCGAATGATGGATTCAAGAAGATAATTAAATGCAACATGATATGCCCAATATCTATTAAGACAGAAAAACTTCTACCTTCCCTCTCAGGAATCCTGTCTCTTGAGTCAGGCAAAGACGATGTTTGTGTGCTGATTAGTTACATTATCCCCTGTGAAGTAACTTGACTCAGCTAACAGGGAGTCCTGTGCCTCTGCTAAATCCCTCTGGGTCTGCACGCTGCAGCAGCAGCAGGCAGCCAGACGTTCATAGCCAGCTCTGCACCTCTTACTGGCAAACCTGGGGCTCTTCCAAGGGAGAAGCTCTAATAACAAAGTTAAAAGGATCTTCTTTTAATCACCACTGCACCTGAACAAGGTTGGAAGGTTAGATGTAGGTGATAGAAGAATAAAAAAAGGCAAACAAAGAAAAATCGGATGATGCTGTGGTAACTCATATTTTCAGCAAACTCAGTTCCAGACAGCATGTACTGAGGGCAGCTGGCTTGCACAACAGGTGATGATACATAGCCATACTTAAGATAAATGCTGAAAAACTGCATGACTTACTAAAATAACAACTTTTCAACTTATAGTATTCCAAGAATGATAATTTTGAAGAGCAGTAGTTTGAATTTTAGCTGTTTTAACCCAAAGTAATGCTCTAGAAATAATCCTCTTTATTAATAAACTAGGTGTTTTACTTCCTAAGAAGTCATGTATGAAACGGCAAATGCTAAGTAAAAGGTATACAAAAGACAAAATCTGTTTAAAATGTTGGATCTGGCAAATTTTCCTATTAGAGAAATGTCCAGTAGAGGCTGGGCTGGGCTTTTCCTAACTGGATAAGAAGATTGTTTGGGGGGAAAAAGTGAATTTGGAAACACAATTGAAAAGATTCCTGGGCAATACTTCTTCAAAGGGTGTTCACTCCAACATCACAAGTGAAACCTACTTTATACCTTGGAGCTGCTGTGGAAGTTATTGCATCTCTCTACGCGGGAACGCCTGTGAGCAGCTGAGCTCATGTTTCTGCCGTGGTCTGCAATCAAGCGCTGCACGTGCAGACCTCCCACCGCCCTGCACATCACGCCCGCCCAGGCAGCAGGTTTAGTGACACATCCCCCTCTCCTCCCATGTTCAGCCTGCACAGGACATTTCTGACAAATCTTGCCAAGGGCCTTCGAAGACTTGAGAGGTCAAATATATGTGTTTTGTTTTGGTTTTTGGTTGTTTTTTTTTCCCCAGAAAGCTACTTTAAAAAGTCTAGTCTGGCACTGTGTTAGAGATAAATGGACTTCAGGTGAAACTGGTGATATCCAGCATTTCCCACTGTCTTTCCATGAGAGAGGGGCCTTGTGGGTCCAACTCTGTGTGGTGGAAAAAGATTTTTGTCCCCTGCCTGTTCTGCTGCTGGGCTTTAGAGAGTGGAGAGGGCAGTTTGCAAGTATTTTAATTCTTCACCTCTTCTGATGCAAGACCCGGCTTTGAGAGAGCAAAAGCTGGCAATTTATTTGCTGTTCTCACCCACTTTTTGGAGGCAGTGACAGCACTCGAGCAGACCGCTCAACCCTGTGCTGCCCTGCGGCGAGGACGCCCCAGCTGCCCTGTGTGCCGCCATGCCACCCTCTGCTTGTGGGGCTGGTGGTCGCGAGGGCTCTGCTCTGAGCACGGGGATAGCTGCCCAGGCGAAGTGTGTGGTGGGGCAGCTCATTTACCCACTGCCGAGCTAGAGGACAGCTTTTCCATGTAAAGAAAGCATCAAGAGATGCTCCAGTACTGGCATCCTGCTGGGACACTCTTGTCCTGAGGGCTGGCATCAGATCCAAGTTACAAGTGAGCAGGTTTGGAGTTCAGAGGGATTAAATGATCTCTGCCGGCATTGCCACGCACTCCTTGATGGCGTTTTCCAGAGCCTTCTGTCACCGAAGAACAAAAGCTGGATCCTGGCAGTTGCCTGGTGCTTCCATCCACATCAGCCAAACAGGCATTTTGGGCTGGATGCCTCTGTAGCACAATGAAAATAATGGAAATTACAGCTGATTTACTAAGCAGCGATGCCTCTGAGCCAAATGGTTTCCATCTGAATATGAAGTGAATTTGCCAGTGCACTGGTGTAACGAATGCACGATCTCTTTGCCCCTTCTGTGCCTTTGTAGTCAAATGTTTGCTAGAAAGTATTAGATAAAAATCGGGAAGGGAGGCGTAGAAGACACAACTTTAAAAAATAAGTTTCTCTAGACTTTACTTAGTATATAATAGTAGCTCAAAGTGTTGGAAAATGGATAAATTAGAAGAATGCAAACTTGCTTTCTGCAGACTAGCCCAAGTGTGTGCACATGCTGTAGGCTTGCTTCAGCAGGGGCAACATGGAGTCCCCACGCCAGGAATTGTAGGAGTTGTGTTGTTTCATCTCACGAGAAAATGTTTGCTCCTGTGGCCTTTTGAAAAACCTGCTTGAAATCTGAAAGCGCTGTAGCTTCTTTTTATGAATCTGGTGCCAAAACCTCTGCAGCGAGGCCCTTGTGCCGTCAGTAGCACAGAGCCAGATAAAGTCCTTTTAAGGACTTAATTTTGCAGCCTGATATAAATCTATGCCATGGGCAGATTAGTGATAAAGATGCATGTTGGGAGAGTTCAGGGGCATTTGAGAGGACAGTGGTGGGGGAGAAGATGCATCCTTGATGAGCCTCTGAGTCCTCTAAAATCTGTTAGTCCTTCCCAGCCCCCGACAGCCTGTGATTAGAAAGACACAGCGATGGCTCTGGTCCACCTGCTCTTGAGCTGTGGTTTCAGTACAACTTCTCTTAGAAGAAGGCGGTGCACAGAAGTTAGGTGGCAAATCCTAATTGACGGGTGAGTGCCCATGAGAACGGGGTTATTACGTAGTAGAGGAGATGGTCCTAAAAGCAATTCATTTGATTAGGGTGTCATTATGTGAAAAACGAAGAGCACTTTCCCTTTATGTGGCACGTGAAGCTATTGCCAAAATCCAGCTTTCTGTCACTGGTGCTGGTTGTATAATGATGACTGCTTTCTGTTTCTGAGGATCATAACCTCTTAGTTGAAAATATCATCAGGAAGAGGTTCTTGTGTGTTGTTTGCTGTATATGCAAACACTTTTATTTCTTCTGAGCTCTCTGTTAAATTGTTCAACTGTATCATTGTCAAATATGCACACCCAGACATAACAGGTTGATCTAACCATTGCTTACTCAGATTCAGAGTGGTACACTGGGCCATACCTGCTGTTGTTTTTGCTTGAGTTTAGATCCATGTCTAACATTATTTTGGATAATAATGTCTTTTTTTTAGTCTCTAATTAGAATTTTCCATTAAATTACTTTTTCCAATATATTGAAATACTCTCTTCAGGGAGTCTGGTGTTATTTCTACATGTGCCTAACTGCTGAAGTGCCTGCTGCACTCTTCAGTTGCTAAGGAAGTAGTTTCCTTTTCTCGATACGTATTTTTCATGTCTCAGCTTATGCCTGTGGTGTAAGATCTTCTCACCTGAACATATTTAAGTGAGTTTTGGGACTAGTAATTCTTGCAGACTAGATGTCTTACAAAGGCATAAGAAAGAACAGGAAGGAGAGCAGAGCTCTCATGGAAGCAGGATGAGAGTGATTTTTGGTTTCGTTTGCTTAATTCTGAACAGGTAAAAAACTTTTTACACTGTAGTCAAGTACAATCACTGTCATAACAGAAAAATGTACAGCGCCTATTGAAGTGTCCACTCTTAGGTTACACTTTGCATTGGAACTGTTCCTAACTAGGTCTCAAGCACGCGAGGCCCTGGTTGTGTACCCCAAGTTGTATGAGGTACATGGCAAGTCTTTATTTCCTCTCTCTATGCACAACAACACTATGTGATGGTGACAAGGCAGAATGTCACAGCGCCTGCCGATGGTCTACAGCAGCACGAAACCCACTGGGCTTCCAGCAGCTTCTCCAACCTCTCCATGTCTGCAGTTCTTCCCGTTTTCAGGAAAGTGAGAGTATAGCATGCTGCTCACAGCCTTTATTTCTGGTGTTTTGTATTCCTACACTTGGGATAAGAATCAGTTTGTGTGAAATATGAGACTAGAAAATGGGTAACATAAAACATGGTATGACAACCTCCTTGAAAATGCCTTTCTCTTGTTTTACAAATAAGAAAATTATGCTATGTAAATATAAACCATAAATGCACATGGAGAACTAAAGAGCCTGTGGCGCAGTATAAGGGAGAGTTAAGCTTCAGAGATTACAGGGCTTCACTGCACTCCTAACCTGAGATATGGCCTTGGTGGTGGCTTCTGCTGGATGCTGGTGCAACTCTGAAACTCCGAATAAGCCATGTTTCAGTGAGGCTTAGAGGTTAAGAATTACCATCCCAGTGTTACCAGTGGAAGAGAGACAGCTTGCTCAAGGGTGAGCTCTGTGTCACATCTCTCTCTTTTCTCATCTCAGAACGGTGGATCAAGGAGAAAACTGGTTTTCAAGGAGAAAAGTGTCCCTTAGGAGGAAGCAAGGAGACGTCACCCCAGGTATTTAAGTTTAGCCCAATGTGACGTTAGAACATGGAAGAGGTAGAGATGGCAAAGCACAATAGTTAAACAATCCATATTTTATTGATCACTTAAAAGCGCATAACCACATCGATGTACAGTCTGTGCTCTGCCTCACTTAAGCTACAGCTGCACTCTTCAAACCTGCCTCTCAAATGAAAATGAAATGTTTTGCATTGCCTCAGTAAAGTGGAAAAACAAGGGAAGAGGAGAAAGCTTAAAGGAAAAGCTGCCTGTAAGATGAAATGAAACATTTTCGTTTGGGGAAATGAAGGGTTAGACTTCCAAAGCAGAAGGAGGTGGCTGTTAGATAAAGCGGGGCTATTAGATAAAACTGGGCTAGCTTTCAGGCTCAGCAAGTTCATTTTCCTCATTGATTTGAGAAGATGAAGAGAATGGTAAAACTGCTATCCAGGGGGCGTTCTGGGATTAGGTGTCGTAGTCTCTCCAGCTGAGACCTTCTGTTTTGAACCAAAGGTGAGGGCATTTGCTAGAGCAGGAACCAGAATGTGGGGATCCCACCTCCTGGTGAGGGCCTCTGTCTCCGGGCTGGAGCACCATTTCTGTCACCTGCCTGAGGGAAGCTGGGGGGGCCTCAGTTCCGATCTCTGCTTTTAAAAGCAGGAGGACTTCCTTCAGCCCTTCCTGTTGGACTCGTTTCACTTGTTTGGAAACATACTTGGTGAAGAAGACAGAGACTGGCTCTGTAGCCTTGAAGACAGGATGCCCTGTCGTGTATCTGAAGTGAAACGTCAGGGGAGACTGAGAGCAGCTCTCCCCAGAGTAACCTCAGCCATTCCGGCCTGTGTCTTGCTTGCAGAGAGCCGGCATCTCTTGTCACCGCTGCCTTGTCACAGTGCAAAGCTCTGGGGAGGGAGGGAAGGGGAGGGAGAGCTTCCCTCATTGTGCACCTCGGAGTTTGAACCAAGTTTCTGTGCTGGCTGGGCAGTTCTGCCCCGTAACATGGTGACTGGAGCATGCTCCTGAAAGGGGTGTTCAAATCCTTTTGGCAGAGGGGAAAAGGGAATCTGCTTTCTGCTGTCTATGAGTGCTCTCAACTACTCAGGAGAAGGGAGACAACACCACGACTGTGAAGTCCAAAAGTCAGATGCAAGCACGTTTTTTCTGAACAAAACCTTTTAACAAAAGTAGTTGCAAATGCAGTCTGAATTTATGACGACTGAAATGGCATTTGGGGATGAATAAACCTTTGTGAATACATACCTGCCCATATCTGTGTGCAAGAGGGAGAGGTGTGATCCAAACGAAGACTGGGCCAAGGGCAGCTTTTAGGCTCGCATTTGATGGTGCCAGGGGTTCTTGAGTTTGCGGTTCCTACTGCTCCTGGTAATAGAGGTAATAGAGGTCGGCATGTAGAGGTTTTCAATATTCAGATTTAACTTTGTCATTTTTGAATGACATACACATGATCATAAATATTTTTAAAATGAGTTATCAATCTACTTGTGAGGAAACAATACGCTTGTGCTGAATTATCCTGGTTTTCCTCTTCTAGAGCTGCTGTTTTCTTCAGGAGAAAATTGGGAATTTTTAAGTTAAGTGTGTTTGAAATCACAACTGTTTTGACAAATTGTATTCAGGATCTATTATCTGGAACTTGTAAGGGTGAACCTTTACCAGTCATAACAGAAGGGGACATCTTGCACAAGTAACGTTTCAAACTGCTCATAATTTTTTGTGTGCCTGACATCAGTCATTGTGATATCTGCTGGGCCTCTGATGTATTCCCATGAAACAGGTCATTGCCTCATTGAATAACAGCATTTTGCTCTGTGTGTGTGTGTATAAACTGAAAGACTAATACAACCCTAAGCATTACTGCTATGTAAATAATAAATAAAAGTAATGGCATTGGTCATATTCGGAGGATTGAGGAATTGCTGTAAAATACTTGGAGATGTGTGAATGAAATCCACTGATAGGATAGAAAGCATCTACCTCTGTCAGTATTTGAATCTGTATTTGCCATGGGACCTAAGTGTCTGCTTTTACAGAATAAAAATACTGTAACAAAATCAAGAAGTACAGCTCTAAGGGATTCTTTGTGAAGTGGCCAATATTCTTGGCTATTTTAATTGGCTCACCTGTGCATTTACCAGACGGCAGACAGCTATCAGTTCTGACACTTGACCAGGAAGACAGGGCCATCACTTATCACCAGCTGGAACTGGACTGCGGCAAACTGGCAGAGACCTATTCCCAGCAACTGCTAGCTAAGAGGAGCTCCTCGTAATGAGAAGATCTGAGACAACTTCGCTACAGTCAACTGTTTTCTTCCCTTCAAGGTTTTAAGCTCCTGGCTGTTAGTTAGGGCTGAAGAGATTTGACAGCTGCTTTGGGAAATACAAGCAATGTACTTTTTATTCCTGATTCTCATTCAGTTATCAGCAGTTTGTTTTCTTCTCGCATAATGTGATCCAAGCAGTGCTCTTGAACAGGGAAAGGACAGACCGGTTGAGTGGCACTGGGCGTTTGGGTGTGCATGGCTGTGCAGCCATACTGTCTGGTAGAAGATTTATTCTCTTTTTATGCAAAGCTGCAGGTTAGTTTCAATATTATAGCTGAACTTTAAGCCTGTTAACTCGGAGAGAGACACGTAAGGAAGAGTTTGTGCTATCTTAGGCAATTTATGCAAGGACCTTTAGCTGAGCTTAATGTAATTCTCAGTTTATAATTTCAAGAGCTGCACAAGCCTTGTACATCAGGGACAATAAGCATTGTGTTTGTGTGGATCGGTTTATGAGTGGGCATTCAAAGGTAGCTGAATGACTCATCAGCTCTTGGGACTGATGATTTGAATACATTGGAAAATACATTTGATACCCTCTTGGAAAGTAAAATACCTGTCAATCACTATAAGCCTAATGACAGAAAGAAGATAAATGAAAGCAGGAAAAAAAAGTGCATGAAAGAAAGATATTGGCTAACAGGAAATTATCTTAACGGCAAGCTAGTGTCTAAAATGTAATCACTGAAAACAAACTATACAATTTAACTATTATCTCAACACATCATTCCTTTCCTCACCTCTACAATCACTGCATCTGTTTCAGATCTCAGGTGAAATTGTCTCTGAGTTGGGTGGGGAATCCCAAATCCTTGACTCACACAAATTGCCTGATTTCTTTCAGGAAACACTTGGTAAATGGCAGCAAGCCACAGGGAGCTTGGGGAAACAGGCTCTGACTCTTGAGAAGGCGCATTGTACAGATTACATGAGATTTTGTATAGTTGTAATTTAGGTGACAGGGAGGGAAGTTCCTGCTGTGCCTGGGCTCTCCTTAAAGCAATATTTGAGGCAGCGTTGTCTGCCCAAGAATGAGGGTAGTATGTTGATCTGGAGCAAAAGATGAGTCTGCATGAGCTGTTTGTGTGTCTGATGTGTGTACACAGATACAAAAGCACCCCAAGTGCTAAAAAGGAAAAAAAAATGAACAAACGTGAAAATAGTATTTTATAGGTATTGCTGCTAGAAACTGCTGACACTTGGCAGGCAGGAAGCAGAAACATTCTTTTTTCCTCATTTACCACAAACAAGAAGTTGCTACAGAGCATTTCACATTTTGACGGACATAGCAGTTCTCAGGTGGTATAACATTCCCCCACTCAGATCTGCCATCATTTCCCCAAAGCCCCTGCCTACATGTTAGGTATTCGCTTGTAGCAGCTCCTTTTCCTCTCAGAAATAATGAAGTTCTAGTAGATCTTTAGTAATACATATTTTCGTGGTTTTTCGTATTATTCTTTTATCTTTTTATAAGTTAGTGAAGGAGGTTGCTAAATGAGCTATAATGTGCTGTAGTTGTGAATGTCTATCCAAACTATTTACCAGTGTCAATGGTGTGGTTTTTAGTTTTAATTGTGTGGTTGTCTAAGTTTACTAATGACAATGATTTAGAGCCTATTTTTGGGAAGAGACATCTCTTGATGCCTCAAAACTTGCTAGTGAGCCTGTTGTAGGTCAGGCAGGTTTATGTCTATTATTTCCACTAATTGCTCTGGACATACAATTCTGTCTTATTTTCAGTAGTATTTTTGTAAAATCTTTTTCCTTTTCTCTCACACTAGTATAGCCTGTAAACATGAATTAGAATGAGGAGTTTGACATAAAGAAGTAGAGTCTTGAGTTGTGCAGAACGTCTAAATAAGTAATAGTGACATGATTAAACACTAATATTCAAGTCAGTATTTCTAGAATTTGTAATTAGGCTACAAAATATGCTGTCACAGAGAAGAGCTTCAGTACTGTTGAAGCCGGTGGTGCTCATGACAGTAACAGTTAGCCCAGATGTTGTTCTGTATAGACTAAAAACCTTGTTACCTCTATTCAATCTGGATAGCATGGGTGCTCATTAAATTATGAAGTGGTGTTTCGTCCAAACATTTGTACGTTAATGATCCAGTAGTGAACAGAAGTCTGATTTTTGGAATGTAAGCAGGTACTGCTCCATCTGAAGGGCTGGGTTGACTCTCCACAGGACAAAGACTTCTTGGAGATGCAAAAGGGCTGTGCCCATCCACATGTTGGCTCTTGGGCTGTGTGTGTCCCAGGTACACCTGAAGTTTCCTGATACCAGCACTCCTTTACAGCCCCTCTGCCAGGACCTTCCAAATCTTAGTTTGCTTTGAGTTTTCAGATTATTACTCAAAACTAGAAATGTTTGGGAATGCCCTGGATGGATGTGACATTAACTGGAGAGAAACCTGTTCCGCTTCAGAAGCAGAAACCAAATTTTGCTATTGTAGCCTGTAAATCTAGGGAGAACTTACTAACATCTGCAGCATTATTGCAGACTTGTGCTTTCTTGTGTGGCCCTAAGTCCCATGCACAAATCATTTGCTGAAACCCAGGGTCAAAGCCAAACAACACGGGACTACAAACTGGGTAATTTGCATCAACCTTTTAACAGGTATGTGGACTTGGAGGATTGTGCCTTGAAACTTGAACTGCATAATGGGATCTGTGCTCTCACCTGTCATAAATGTGACCTGTGTACTTATATACCTTCTCACACATCTACACTTCTACATCCCAGAGGTGCAACTGAGACGAGCACTTATCCCAGGAATTGTTTATGGTAGAGATAATGGCAGTGAAACCCATTGTAGATTTTGGTGGGAAGCTTCATGAGCCTGCACTGTTGATCTATATTTTGTGAGAAGGTAGGACCAGTAATTCCCTCCTTTCTGACAAGCCATCCCATGTAATTGCAAAAGACACAGTCTCATTTCTCCACTATTTTCCCTGACACCTGCTAATACACTGCTCTAGGGATTCTTCATCATCATAGACTACGCTGATCACATGCAGCTTTGGTTTCTTTAACGTCAGTGTCAAAAGCATTTTTATCGTCAAGCCTTCTGTCTCTTTCCTTTTTTTTCCTCTTGCTTTCTTTGAGGAAAAAAAAAAAAGAAAGGAAGATTGGATCCAATTTTCATCGGACTAACATCAGCCTGGAGATATTTTCATCAGTTCTTGGCAGATGCTAGATGGACTGCATACTAATAAATGCCTTTTTGTGATTGTTTTCCTCACGCTTAAGTCCATTTTCTGTGAGCACCGTATGAAGTAATTCTAAGCTTTTAATTGTTTATGATATCTGGCACTTCCAGACTCTGTGAATGTTTATGTATCTGTGAAAGAGAATTATTAAGCACCAGAGAAAAATGCTGCCATGCTACTTGCTGCTAATGCTGAGGAAGACCTGCCAAATCTTGCAGTATTTGTGCATGCTATAGAGGTGGAAAGAAGGGAAGCTTGTGGAGCTAATAATAGCAGCAGCTTTGTGGCTAGGAGCCTCATAATTGTAACTCCATGATGACAGTCTGATTCAAAACACAATGAAATCCATATTTCTATCTATTCCTGTGGGTCTTGGATCAGTTCTTACAAATCAAAGTTGAAAGGAAATTTGGATGTTTTTGCATAAGACCAAAAGATCCTTTCCACTTCAGATGCAGGCAGGTCTTTTTTAGCATTTGACAGGATAAGGTTTTCAATATATTCAGAGTGTGTTTCAAATGAAGCACCCCCTGATCTTTAAGACTGTCTTCTGCAGTGTTCGCACAGTGGTTGCATTTACAATCGGATAACAACAAGAGCAGAATATGGTTGCTAATATGTTACTTCTGCCTCACTCTTCTGTTGGTTACCCTCCTGGGAGTGGGCAGAGTGTTAAAGAGCATGACTTGCTACGGTTCGGCTGGCAGCATCGTTCTAGTGCGTTTTGTGGGCTACCAACAGTTCGAAGACGGTGAAACTCCTCAGTGGGCTGTGCATTACAAGAGTAACTAGAGACAGTGGACTTCTTAATTCCCCATCTGCACCAAGTGGTCTTCCCTACTGTACCAAAACAACATGCCATTTTTAGTTGTTTCATTCAAACCCAGGGCTCAGTTTTGGGGCCGGTCCTGTTCAATATCTTTATCAATGATCTGGGACGAGGGGATCGAGTGCTCCCTCAGTCAGTTTGCAGACGACACCAAGCTGGGCGGGAGTGTTGGTCTGCTGGAGGGTAGGAAGGCTCTGCAGAGGGACCTGGACAGGCTGGATCGATGGGCCGAGGCCAACTGTATGAGGTTCAACAAGGCCAAGTGCCGGGTCCTGCACTTCGGCCACAACAACCCCAGGCAACGCTACAGGCTTGGGGAAGAGTGGCTGGAAAGCTGCCCAGAGGAAAAGGACCTGGGGGTGCTGATTGACAGCCGGCTGAACATGAGCCGGCAGTGTGCCCAGGTGGCCAAGAAGGCCAACGGCATCCTGGCCGGTATCAGAAATAGTGTGGCCAGCAGGAGCAGGGAGGTGATCGTGCCCCTGTACTCGGCACTGGTGAGGCCGCACCTCGAATCCTGTGTTCAGTTTTGGGCCCCTCACTACAAGAAGGACATGGAGGTGCTGGAGCGTGTCCAGAGAAGGGCAACGAAGCTGGTGAAGGGCCTGGAGCACAAGCCTTATGAGGAGCGGCTGAGGGAACTGGGGTTGTTTAGCCTGGAGAAGAGGAGGCTGAGGGGAGACCTCATCGCACTCTACAACTACCTGGAAGGAGGTTGTAGCGAGGTGGGTGTTGGTCTCTTCTGCCAAGTAACTAGCGATAGGACGAGAGGAAATGGCCTCAAGTTGCGCCAAGGGAGGTTTAGACTGGACATTAGGAAAAATTTCTTTACTGAAAGAGTGGTCAGGCCTTGGAACAGGCTGCCCAGGGAAGTGGTTGAGTCTCCATCCCTGGAAGTATTTAAAAGACGTGTAGATGAGGCGCTTAGGGACATGGTGTAGTGGGCTTCGTGGTGTTGGGTTGATGGTTGGACTTGATGATCTTAGGAGGTCTTTTCCAACCTTACTGATTCTATGATTCTATGATTCTATAAGTTCCAAAGCGATGTCAAATCTACATAGTACTACACACTAATGGCTTGTTGGTCCTGCCTCTCCCTATGTGCAAGTGAAGGGCGCAATGAGAGTAAACCTTTGTCTGAAATAGGTGAACAGCCTGCTCAGATGTTTAAGGCTCAGATCTTTGAGCCTTTATTATATTTTCTTCTGATGTTTTTCCCTCTGGCACTTCTTCTATCACCCTCACTGGGAATGTTTCCTCAGCAGTGAGACAGCAGTTCCAGATTTTGCCTATGTAATTATTTAGGGTTGCTTAGGGATGCCTAAGGAAGCAATAAGAACAACACTTCCCTATGTGGCCATTCCTACAAATACTTTTGCAGGAGATTTTTTACCTCAGGAGATTTCCTGAGCAAGGTACCAGTTTTGTCTGTTTGGTAGCCCTCAATGGCTTTCTCTACCAAGTACTTGCCTGGTCTATTGAATCCGTGCAGACTTTTTGCATTCAGAGCATCCTTTATTAACATCTTTGACATGTCTAATACATTCAGGTGAAGAATCATGAACTTGTCTTTGGTTTGTATGTGACTCCTCTTGCTGTCATTTGATGCTGTAGTTTTCATAATGGATGTGTAGTCAATCCCTGCCTACCCCTGTTCATGTCCATGTCTGATTTTATACTCCTCTGTCATATTCGTCACGCCCCTGCCCCCATCTTCGTGTAGAAGAAGCAGGCACTTAAATTACTGCATCTATATTTGCATCTGGCCAGATGAGATAGCGCTGCTGTTGAGCATGTCAGCCTTTTATCTTGTTGCAAGGCAGCCTTCAGTTTTAATGGCCAACTTAGCGTAGGTTCTCTGAAATGTCTTCATGAAACAAAGTGAGTACCCCTGTGCCCATTCCCCTCTTATTACTGCTCAGGAAAAACAACTTGGAGCTATGCTAGATAATTCTAGAGAAACATCAGCTAGTAATGAGATGGGAAGAGCAGTGGGTAGCAGTGAGCCAGCAGAGGGAAACAGCTGGAAGATTCATTGTAGGATTAGTTGTTTTACTTGACTTTCCAAAAGGAACCTTGTATTTAACTAAATCAACTACATATTCTAGCTCTGGGCCAGAGTGAGAATTTAAGCACTGAACGCTGCCTATTAGAGTTAAAGATGCTGGAAGGTAGAAAATAATTCAAACATCTCCAGGGAGTTAAAATTGGAAGGTTTAGAGTTAAAGTGAAAATTCTAAAGGTGTGGCCTGTTTCATATCAGTAACACATTACTGTCTAAATCCTTCACAGTAGCAACTGCCTAGCTGTAATACTTCTGCAGAGATTTTTAAACATAAGACTCTAGAATCAGTTTCTAAAAGTGAATTTTTAAGTGTCTGAGGGAGCAAGGAACAGAAATGTCACTGATATCAGACAAACTGTCTTGAAGCAAAAATTGCAGGAATCTTTTATCAGGATGTGATGATGGGTTCTTTATTGCAAACTGGATGTTTTTCTAAAAGATGCAATCTAGTTGTAACAAGATTCCCTTTGGGGAATGCTCCTTCAGAGCAATCCTATGGCCTGCCTTATGCTGGAGGTCACGTTGCCATCTGTTCTTCTGGTCTTATCATAAAGAAATTGTGGAAGTCATATTCACAAAAAATGTCCATGTTGTGTTATTTAAATGATGCTTGGGTTTCAGTGCTGAGCACAGGAAAATCCAAGTGACAGTTGCTGGGCACTCTACGTTTGACAACCAAATAGATGTTTCAAGTATTCATTTATGTCCACCTAATCTTTTAATACTTTGGGGAGAAATCTTGACCTTAATCTCTAAAGACATTGATTCTACAAATACAGCTTGAAAATTCCTTGAAGATTAAAAAGAGGCAGTCTTTCCTCAAAACTTACTAAAGACTTCACCTTCACAACTAGTTAACACTGAGGAAAGGGAAACGTGCTGGGTGTAACCCCGTCTTTCTTCCTTGGACACGACTCATGCACAGGCAGGAATGAGGCCACAGGCTGTGTGCTGTCGTAAGTCAGTGGGACACAGGGGTGCAGGAGTGCACCAGGACGTGTCAGCGCATTTCTTCACTTCTCTCCGTGCATTGTCCAAAAATAAAATTTTTATTGACTCATCATAACTGCATGCCTCAGTTAAATGTTTATATGATTGCAGTAATCTCTGCCTAACACAGCTATTTTTCAAGTTTTTGGCAAAGCTAGGCTGATAGCCCCACAATACTCACATTTATGGCAAATTGGGAGGTTTTTCTGTGGAGCTACAAGATTCAGCACCTTTTTATTATTAAAACTGGAATTATGAAACAAGACTTGAGACTGGATGTGTGAAGTATGCACTTTTAGGCCTGGTGTTTAAATTTCTTGTTATTTCATCTCAGTTCAGGTTCTTTGTCCATATTTTGGTCTTCACATGCTGTTAAAATGCTCCCACCAGACTTTTTTCTGTGTCTCAAAGGGGATGATGTTATGGAGAACTACATAGCCTGTAAAGTAGAGGACCCCTGTGTCTGTGGGGCGTATAACACGCGGGCTAGGAGATTTTGAGGGTACAAAGCACTATCCCTTCCCAGACAAAAATGAATGCTTGGAGAGAGAGATAAAGAGGAACTGCTCTAAAAACTGTCTTAGGATCTTTGCCATAATATTTTGGGTTTTAACTTTGATTAAGATCCATATTTGTAGCCCTACCAAATGCCACATGAAAATTGCTGTGTAGGTCCAGACTTCTCTTCCTTAGAACAAATGAAACCTATTTTCTTTCCCTTTGTACTCCTACTGCTTGTGGGAGCAGGTGTATGTACATCAGTGTAACAACCACATATTCTGAATACCTTGGATGCTGCTGAAGCTGTTTAACCACTTTAAAATTGCTTTTTCCTCAACAATTGTAAGAAAACAGTCCATTTAAAAGTTATTTGTGTTTTTATTTATAAGGACTTGCATTTAATCTTAAAAAAGACAGCAAGAAAATAAAATCCAAAATGCAGTTATGATGTAAAGTCTTTTCAATTACTGCTGAGCTTTGCATAATTATAACACTTTCGCTTAATACATAAATATGAGCTGTCTTGGGAAAATATGGCATCGGGGACCTTGCAAAAAAGGAGACCAGTGACAGCTTTGCCTGGGCTTCCCAAAGACAAGTTGCTCTCTGACAGGCGTTTATCCAGTGTCTCAGGAGTTAGTTAAAAGAAGCCAACCCAAGAGTTGGAGGCTGTATCCCCTGGAAAACGTGCATAGATTTGATTTGCACCGCATGAGTGCAGCTTGTCACATAAATGTATACATATAAAAGATGTCGAACAGGATGGGAGACCTGAGGATTGCATTTCTGCATTCGCAGAGGTGATTGCTGCTGTGGTGTAGTTGCCTTGTAGCTGGTGTAAGGCCCCATGTGGAAAATGGAAATTAGGGGTCTCGTTAGCGTGGTAGCAGTTACCCATGGCAAAGGCAGTATTTATGTAATCGCTCCCTCCACGTGTGTTCCTGTTTCTGTTGCGGTCTGATCTCCTGAAGGCAAAGGAGCGAAGGTACGTTCAGGGCCCTGAGGCTGACCACCACACAGCAAGAAAGCTGACGGCAGCTCCTCCACGGCCGAGCGTGCTTAGCATCCACAAGGCTCATCTAGGCAGTGCAACGGAAAGCAGCGGGGCTGTGGGGAGATAAGCACTACCAACAACTTGTCTCTCAGTGTCCAGCTTTTTGCATTTGCTGGTAAATTTGCTTCTCATTTACTCCAGTATGGAGACCACGCTACCAGCTGCATGAGATGCGATGGCCAGTACAAGAATGGGTTGGGCTAGGCTGTTAAAACGTTATTGCTTGAGACTTGCTACGCTGCCCTCTCATCTGTATGGTGCTGTAGCAGCTTCTGTCAAATAACTTACCCTTTTATGTTACAAAAGCCAGTCATTCAGAAGCGAGAGGTACTCCAGTGCTTACCAGACAAGGTGCTGAGCAGGCTGCGTGGAGTAGGGGTTGGACAAGACAAGGACTCTGTGAAGCAGCCTGGCCTCTAGCTCTTTCAAGCACCCAGGTGCCTCCCCTGGTGACCCCTGTGAGGGTGACCATTGCGCCAGCCGGTCCTACGCCCCTCCTGAGCATTTAAGGAAAACACACAGCCCGGATACATAGGTCAGACTGAGACTGCTCACATGCGAAGCGACATGAGCCCCATTAACTGCATGACCGTCTGGCACGGCGCTGTGCAGGACGTGGATGTCCACACCAGCGCCAAACACGCCAGCTCCAGGAAAGGAGGAGGCTTGGGGACACAGAAGTTTGCAGAGACAAATTGACCTGGCTTATAGTTGCCTTGGCTCGCTGGGGCTTTGTGCCACCAGAGCCAGCCTCAGCCCGCTGCTGGAGGGACCCCCGAGACCCTGCCTGGCATCGCGAGGCTCCAGCAGAGCGTGCAGGGCAGCCGCCCTAACGCGGGGCTGACACTCTTCCTTCAATTAATGCGGGGGACTGCCAGTGTGTGGAAGCCATTAGCCTGGAGCATTGTATTGATTCTCCCTTCCCAGTGAGTAAGTGCTATTCTTTCACTTCTAAGGATTACCCTGCTTTGTCCGCTTTCTACTGAGCTCACTGCAGACTGAGTTTCCTGGGGAAAAAAAAATACCGTCAAGTACCCTGTTTTCGTATTCTTAACTCACATTTAGTTTCCTAATTGCAGCTTGGAAATAAAATATCCTTCCTGCTAATTTTATTCCTTTGTATTTAGGAAACGCTGCCAAGTCTGACAACGTCTTCCTTCCAAAGACGCAATGTTAAGATGTTTTTTCCCTGCTTCACAATGACAAAACTGTCAAGAAGCATTGGAGTCAGGAGAAACATGCATTTTGTGTGTGCCAGTGAAGCAGTGCTTATTATGTTTAGTTTAATTTAAATCTGTCTGCAACAGAGGGGTGGGTTTATTTACACATTTCCTAATAATGATTTGAATCTGCAAGTTATTTCTGCACTGGAGTGTAAGGACTTTGACTGGATTTTCCAAAAGCAGCTAAAGAGATTAGGTATCAGCATTCAGTAGAAGCTGGGGACTACATCTTTTATACTCTGTATTGAAAACTTCAGCTTAGGGGACCTCCCATTTTCAAACCAGACTACTTACTGGTTCTCCTTTAATACCACACTGGAGTTTTTTTGCTTGGAAAATACCAATACCAATGTAAAACACAGAGTTTTTGAAGAGAATGTGTTGCCATCAAGTCCGAGGAAGAAACACCGCCTGGCTGCACTCTGGGCTTGTGCGGGGGCACTGCGAGGCTTTCATCAGTACCATGAGACCCTCGGGCTGCTCCCACAGAGATCGCTTAGCCTACAGGCTCAGGAAGATATAATTAGGAGGGTAGACGGAAAATTAATGTTTCTCTGCGCAAAAGTGTCCCCTTTTCTGTAGGAATAAAGAAATAAATCAAGACATGAACCTCTTCAAGCTTCTGTAGTGATGAAGCCACGAACAGCTTCCCCATGTCTCGCAGAGCCCATTCCCCACTGTCCTTGTACCTTGACTGTGGGACTGACTTGAGCTTTGCCTCATCCCTAAACTGCAAGTTGCTTCTAGAAGAGGGTGTGGGAGGGAAGGGAGGGCAAGAAGCACTTTGCAAACTGCTGTTGGAGAGTCCAGAGTAGTCTCTGCTGTACTGACCCCATTAGTGGCCAAGCTGCACTGAAATAATATCAGATCTTTTGCATGGCGTGCAGTGAGTGAGCTCTGGGATGAGACTGATATAAGACATGGGAATGGCTCTTCGTAATATTAGAAACTTGGTGCTAAACCACAGAGTCAGGAAAACAAATATAAGAAGTCACTCTTAACAAAAATAGAACAAGTAACTTCCTGGAATCATTATATTTACAATGGCACTGCCTTGCTGACATCTCAGAACTGGAGAAATCTTTTTCTTTTTTTTTTTTCTTTCTGGTGTTATAAGACAGATGGTGTACGCTCTTAAATAATGAAATAAGCCACATTCCACACAAGATAAGACACTTGAAAATGTTGCTATAAATGTGCAGAGGTTGTGCATTTGTCAGTTAAAATAAATTCTTTCAAGTAATTCTTTCTCTACAACTTTTCCCCCTTAACAAAAGTGCAGTTAATCACAGAGTGAAATCTCTTTCCCCCTGTAGATTGTGTTCCGGAAAATCAGCGACGTCAAACGTGAAGAAGAGGAGAGAATGAAGAGGAAGAACGAAGCGCCCCTGATCTTACCCCCGGACCACCCGGTCCGCCGGCTGTTCCAGAGGTTCCGGCAGCAGAAGGAAGCGCGGCTCGCAGCAGAGAGGGGCAGAGATCCGGATGACCTGGACGTGGAGAAGGGCAACGTTTTAGGGGAGCACTCCTCTGCCCGCTCGGTGGTCAAAGCCAGCGTTGTGACTGTACGGGAGAGTCCGGCGACCCCCGTGTCGTACCAGTCCGCTTCAACGTCTGGGGCATCTGACCAGGCAAAGCTGCAGGCCCCGACATCGGACTACGCAGGGTGTAAAGTGCCGGGGGACTACCCCCGCCGAAAAGGCTGGGCCAAATTCAAAGACGCCTGTGGGAAAGGTGAAGACTGGAACAAGGTCTCTAAAGCAGAGTCCATGGAGACTTTACCAGAGAGAACTAAAGCTTCGGGAGAAGCTACCCTGAAGAAGACAGACTCTTGTGATAGTGGCATTACAAAAAGTGACTTGCGCTTGGATAACGTTGGGGAGACAAGAAGCCCGCAGGACCGCAGCCCGGTCCTCACCGAGGTCAAGCATTCCTTTTATCCCATCCCAGAACAGACTCTTCAGGCCACCGTGCTGGAAGTGAAACACGAGTTGAAAGAGGACATCAAGGCTTTAAACACAAAAATGACCAATATAGAAAAACAGCTCGCTGAGATACTTAGGATATTAACCTCAAGAAGAAGCTCCCAGTCGCCACAGGAGTTGTTTGAAATATCGAGGCCCCAGTCTCCAGACTCAGAAAAAGACATGTTTGGAGCTAGCTGAGGTGTTTCTTTTTACAAACCAACCAACCAACCAACCAACAGCCCCCCTAACATTTTAAATTTAATCTTTCTTGAAAACGAGTGAGGGACCAGTTCACTAAGCATGTTCCCTGTGTCTAAAAAGGTACGGTAACAGGAATTGCAACCTCATGTCAAGATGGCAGCTGACTCTGAAGCCTTTTTGACAGCAAGGGTACAGTTTCTAAAGTTTTTCTTTTCTCCGTTGGTGCCCATTCCCCCCCGCTCCCCCTCTCTCCCTCGGGATGTTGGAATAGGAATTCTGACAGCAGCACCTGTCCCCGTGAGCCCTAGGTGACCTCTGAGGTTTTTGGAGCATGCCTTACGTCGTTAGCTCGGGTTTGCCTATATGAATAAGCACTTGCCAGGGTGCTGATGTTTTCAGCGTTTGGTGAGGTGTTTTTTTTTTGCTGCTGCTGCTGTCACTGTCTCAGTCACCTATACAGCATGTTAAATGTCACAGTATATTTTCATATATCTCTAATAATGCAAAGAGCAGTAGGAGACCTGTATGTCATTTCAATGGAACATGTGGTACTCGGTACCGAAGTTATATTTGGGTAGTCAAGGGAGGGCTAAAAAGATGAAAAAATTGCACGTTTTATTTGCAAACTGACATATTCCTAAAGCAATTACATTTAACAACATCCTCACCAATAGCTACAGTATTTCAGGTCTGTTAATAAATGGGATCTTCCACATTCTCATTCACTGAGTCAAGGATACTGATTTTCAGAAACTTAACATGTGTCTCAGATGTCTTTGAATATTGTTACCTTTGCTTTTAACTCCAGCTGCTGGAGCACAGAGGGTTGGGTGTGCAGCGGACCTGAGCACAGCCCACCGCACAACGTATTGTGAACATCAAAAACAGGTCCTGCAGATTTGCCTCCCCGTGAAAATATACTGTGGCATTTGTGTCCTTTTTTTGCTATGAATCTGCTCTTTTAATTCTTGTAAAATTATTATTCACAAGTTTCTGTTTTGATAAAGGCTTTCACAGAACTTTTAAAGATTTTAGATTGTGGCATTTTCCTCTACATCCAGATGTATTGTTCCTGATCTAATCTAGCTAGTAAGCAAATGGATAGTAAAGGCAGAAATACAGTGCTTACTGTATACAAGTGCTATTGTAGCAAGGAAACAAAAAGATCTGCTTCTTAAAGAAGGAGATGTTTCCAAAACTTCTATTTTCATAACTTTTTTTGGAGGAAGATTGAAGCACTTTACCAAAACTACTGTTCATTATTCATTAGGTAGGGTAGCATAGCTGGCATCATGGCTTGGGTTATCATCTTGGGATATAGGTGTATATTCACAGTATATTCTCTCCACTGATCCGGTATGTTCACTATTCAACAGTAGGTTAGAGCGCAGAAGCATGGTGCAACACTTTTTTCGGTTTCCATTTTTAATGGCAATAGGTCTTAACACAGCATGGGAATAGTTAAGTCTCATTCTTTTTCCATGGTACTAAGTCTTTACGAAAAACATGATTTTTTTGGGAAGATTTTTGTTCATGTTAAGTAAGGAAGAGGCAAGGAAAGCAACCCATTTGAAAGGATTTCTGCTGGCCTGATGCTTGCACGGTGCAATGCAGAACTGTGTCAGACATCCCTGGGGAAGTGTGAGGTCCACTGATGAACCGGCACGGTGGTGAGGCCGTGCTGTGCAAAGCTACTAGCTCAGGTCTTGCAGTCAGGGCATTTGTTTGTGCCTGTTCCTGCGGTAACTGCCCTGCTCTCAAAGACGCTGATTATTCCGAGCGCATCACCACCATTTCCAGGCCCAGAGGCAGCTGGTTTGGGATTGGCTTCCAAGGGTCTTACTCCGTGGTTCAATATGGAAGTGCCTACAGATGGTAAATTCTTACCCAAGGATTGAAATATTCCTGAGAAACAGCTGTCGGGATCAAATCCGCAGGTTACTTTTTCCCCTCCCACAAGAAAAGGCATTAGGGAGGTGACTTGCTCTGAAACCAAGGTGCCACTTCCTTAATTTATTTCTGGTTCCATGTTGAGGTTTTTCCAGTGGTAACTGGTGTCTTTTACAGTTGGGCATGGCAGACATGCAGTACTGAGCAAGGCTCTCTTTGACCAAGGTCACCCTGTGTGTGTGGTGCATGAATCACTGTAAGTGGCAACAGTTACCTGTAATAGCTATGGCATGATTGCCGTAAGAAATCCATACATCAATGGTCTCAGTTAGAAACTGTTGAATGATTTTTTTCTTTCGAGTCTCCTCAGTCAGTAAATTCATTGGATAAGGAAATTATGCCTAAGTAAACCACAGGTGTACTGATATACAAGGATTTATAATTGACGCCCAAAAGTTCCAGCAAGGTTGGTTTGAGAGACTGACTTGGAGGTAGTTTCCTGATCCAGGCAAATTCCTTGTCAGCGTTATGTTCCTGAAACTAGGTTTTCTTCGTAAAATTTTTGGAAGGCTGAAAGTCTTGCTGAACTTAGCAAGCACCTTGTGAAGGCGTCACCCATCTACCTGCAGTTGGATAAACATGGAAATTAGCTTATCCCAGGTGGATGAGGGAGGAAATGTTTATAACCTCCGAAGTATGTGCCTAGTATCTCCAGCAGTGCAGACACAGAATTAAATGTGCAGTTGCAAGTTACCTGGCCCTTTGTTGCTGATACTGAGTTGATGTTTCTCAGTGGTATTTTTATGTGCCCTCAGGGATATGTTAAAGGTTATTCTGGTGTTGCCCATTGCCCAGGTCTGGAGTCACGGCAGGGTCAGCCCTAGAAGCCCCACAATCAGCCCCCCCTGTGAATAAAGGAACCCAAGCCCCCATTTGCTGGGGGTACCTGTAGTGCAGCCTGACGTTCAGTACGATACTGCACTCCTGCACACCCTGTTTGACAACGGGTGGGAGCAGCACAGAGTCCATTTCTAAGGCTTTTATGAGGCTCTTATAATGGCCTATAAAGCCATTCATAATCCATTTGTAAAGCCTTCAAAGATTGTAACATACGCTGGAATTATGCTTAAAATTTAATGTCTTTGAAGATTATGGCCAAATTTTATTTTGTAACGGTCATGAAACTCCAGAGAAACTCTGCTCCTTACGACGACATCTTTAGGGTGTCTGCTCCAGGTCAGCACTGACAGCGGTCAATGATGTCATTCAGATTTGCACAGCTGTAACTGAGATTAGACCCAATTTATTATGCTTTTATGAACTGGCAGGCACTAAAACTAGTTGTAGGAGATTGAATCATCATCCCTCAGTAACCTGTATATGTTGTAAGAGAATTTGAAAAAAAAATACTATCTAGGATGAGCTTTGGTCTTTGGATTCCCTGGGCTACTGAGTGGTTAAAATGCGCAAAACCTTGCCCGCTATGGGACGTCACTCCTTTGAACCTCAGCCTAATTTGGACCTGTGCTGTGGTGCCCAGGCTCTGCAGATGCAGCGCTTCTCCTTTAGAGAGCGATTGAAAGCACCTGTGTTACAAATCTGTCTTTCTCCATTGAGCCTTACACTTAGATGCCTATGGCTGGACGTCATGTGTACTCACCGTAATTGTTACTTCTTCTTTCATTTGACTTGTCAGCTTTTCCTTTTTCTTTTGTTTCTCTCTACATGTTGGGTAAGCCTTTTCACTTAAATTATTTTTCAGCTTAGAAATGAATGATCTCTGAACATGAGACTCTGCCCCTTAACAAGCTTGTACATACTATAAGAAAAAAGAAAAAACAAAAAGGCCTCAGTTTTAACTATGTTCTGGCATAGTGCTTCTGCCGTTTAAAAACCTGCTAAATAACCTGCATTAATCTAAAAGAGATGGATTGTTCCATTTTTACTGTACGATGGAATTAGATTTGAGTCAAAAGCAGGTAGTTCAGAGAAAGAGCCTGGGTTATGGTTTGGTAAAATGGGAACTTCTAAAAGTTCCTGCTTAAACTGTTAGAAAGAACACCAATATGCAGCAGAGGATTAAAAAAGCAAAACCTAACCCTCACCCCTACTGTGTTCAGATACATTTACTTCTGTCTGGTATTACATGTATACTTTTAAAAACACCATTCTTGCTTTAAATCTCTTTCACAGTGCTGCCCTGAATCCCAGCGAACACCCTGTTTAACAGCTTCGAAGGTGATGTTCTGCTTCCACAGTACTTCACTTTAACGAACCGAACAAGATATTTACTGTGAATATCTGGTGATCTCTTTTCAATCACTCTTAACCAGTCTGTGAAAGAATTTAATACACGATTTGTCTTTACTCTATAAACAACGTGTATGATTACACTTGTGCAGATGCGTGTACATACACACATATATATAGTATCTATGTATAGATAAGTCTATGGATTGCATTTCTGTTAAGTAAAAGCACATCCCTCATTTAATGATTCCAGTTCAAGAAGGGAGCTTAAATCTTCCCAGTAGACATCCACCGAATGTCCTAGTTAGTATCTTGTTTGTTAACTGTTGAACTTTAAGGCCACAACTTTTGGTTTCTCTAGTTGGCCTCAACTTTATATTGACTGGCGAATATTGTGACTGAGAGAAGATGTGGCAAGTGTCGTGATGGTCAGGAAACAGAAACACATGTGAAATAATTTGTAAAACGCTGTATCATAGTCTGTGGGAATAAGGCTCATAAGCCACTCGTAGCTGCTCACAGTGTCTCTGAAGCTAAGCTGCCCTGGTAGTGCTTCTCGGGGTTTCTCCTGCAAGAGGGATGGTGGAATAAATGGATTTCTTTTTCCTGGTACCAGGGGCTGTCTCAAAGGTGCTGAGCCTATCCTTCCTCTCATGGGCAGCGTAACACATGGGCGCTGCACCTCTGCTTTCTTGTCCCGGTGTTAGGTGGTGAAAAGCATCTTCTACTGAATTCTTCATTTCCACGTAGTCTCCTGTGGGTGTATTGGCAATAACAAAGTCTGTGTTTCAGCTGCACTTCTGATGCATTAAGACAAACCTTTTAGAGAGAGTCCCGTGCAGGGGAAGCTCCAGAAATTTGAGGTGAGGCACAGTAGGTTACTGTATCCTCCTATCTGACATAGTTTTGACCACATTATTGTGGCAAGCATTGATTCAATTAAATAAAAATAAAGCTTTTTGCAATAAGATATATCCAACATTTAGCCTTAAGACCCTTTCATAAGTGATATAATTCAGACTGTGATTCCATTCTCCTTCCTTCTTAATGTTCTGTAGTATTTACAGTGTTGCCTAAAGATGAAGCACTTTGATTAGCTTTCTAAATCTAATGGAAATCACTTGCTGGTAATCACATTTCTTTCTCCACTTATTGCCTTCTTATTAGGATAATGAATTACTCCAATAGCCCTCTCCCCTCACAGAACAGAGACGTAACTATTGTCTGAACACTTTTGTACATCAGGGACCCAACCCGTCATATCGCAAAAGTGTTTGTTTCAAAGATTTTTTTACAGTTCGACAAAGCTAACGTGAATTTACCTGCAACTGTAATTTGTTTCAAGCTGATTGTTGAGTGTTGTGTAAACATATTTGATGTGTAATCCCGGAACATCTCTGTAACTGGATCTAAATGCCTGATGTTAACAAAACAGTTCGGGGTTTTCACTAACTGTTCTGAAAGGCTCATGGTTTTTTTTCTTCTTCCCACTGAATCTGTGACCACTAACATAGAAGAAGAATAATTTTAGCTGTAGATGAAAGAAGTTCAATAATCTTGTATCAGGATGATCTGCTATATAAAGAAATACCAAGTTTTCTAATGAATGTGTTATATTATTGTACCTACATACAATCAATATTTGTACATCTGTTGGAGACCTGTCTGCGTTCCAATATTTAGCCACCACTGCATGGACACTTTATTGATATGCAGTTAATGCAGTTGCTTTGGCGCTTTTCAATGTACTTCACTGTTTTTATCCTTTCAGAAATCCACCAAATACTCTTGGTTCTTTTTCTTTGCATTTGTCACTTTGTTCAATGAAGCATGACTAGAAAAAGAGAATGAGTAGAAACTATTTTTGTGGTCAGCAAAGCAGCTGCCAATAGATAGACAGTGTGTGTGTGTATGTATGTATGTATGTATGTATACACACTGTCTGGGAATGTCTCAGTTACAAATGCAGCCACCTACATTAATGATATCCCTATTCAACATTTTTAAACAAGCACAAATAATATTTGTAAAAAAAATTAATTTTATTTATTATAGTAATAAACTATTTTATACATTACAGTTGTTTTGGTATGCTTTTATATGTGTTGAATACGTGCTTATAAGATCAACAGGGCGATTTTAAGGTCCTCTCTAGAACTTCTGGCTAGCCATTTTGTTGCTGTTGTTTTGTATCTATCTATATCTCGAGTGTTATCAGTAGAAAAGTTTAATATTACTGTTTTGGTCATAGACAGTTCAGGTTGTTTCCTCAGGTTTCTGTCTGCTGTCCATCAGTACAATCGGGACTTACACTTCCAGGGTCACTGTGAACTGAACTCGGGTGTTCTGTAAAGCGAATACCCTGGCACCCCAGGCAGCGTCCTACACTGTGGACTCCAGTCTGGGCCAGGCGTCTGCTGAGCAGGAACGAGATCACCAGAGGACTGGCTGTGACCTGTCTGAAATGATCGTTGGAGGTCCCGAGGGTGTCTGTAGTCGGTCTGTGCTTCAGACTGTGTTCACTATTGCAGGATCTGAGAACTATTACAAAATTTCTGGAAAGCAGAGTACTAGAGATCAAAGAGGCTTCTGCTGAACCGTCATCTGCTGCAGAAGAAGGTGACCTTACCATGGATTTACATGAAGACAAAAACAACAGGAAGGAAGCCCCTACCCCTGTGTCGCCTGCCAGCGATGCTACTGCAACAGGCAGCGATGGATATTACTTTGCTGGCTACCTCAACAAAGAAATCGGTAACCAGAGGTGACGGGAAAGGGAGATCCTTTCAGTCAGGACGGGCATACGTGACAGGGTCACGCGCAGCAGCCGTTCCTACGGGCCAGCGCCGCTCCGGATGTGTATAAAAGTTTTAGTCTTCAGGATGTCAGCCTGGATCCCGTGAGCTTTGCACCCATTTATGTGGTTCATTCGCCATCCTCTCGCTTGAGGGTCTGGTGAATGCGGCTGTCACCTGTATTAAGACACTTCATGGGGTTGTGAATCCCATCTTCAAAAGAACAGCAATAAAGCGTAAGCTTTCAGACTGCAGAGCTGAGAGCAGCCAAGGAGCACAATGAGGAGCTATTTTTAACATCATTTCTGCATCCACTGTAGTCTGTGGCGTGAGAGAATCTCCAGTGGCTAGTATTGTTTCACTGGCCAGTATGAAAATCCAGCTTTTTTTTGCCTAATGTTATATAGTGTTCCCTGTACGGATTAGAAAAGGGAAAATTAGCATAGTGAAGGCATGTACTTTTTTTGGTGGGGTTTTTTTTTGAGGTCTCTAGAAGCTGTTGTTCTCATTTTCTGAACTCTCCATTATTTTCTTTGCTTGGGCTTTTCCTGCATTCTTAGCAGCCTCCCTGGTTGTGCTGCAAGCTTAAATTAGTGCCAAGAGGGATAGCATTGCCCACACAATGTTTCCCATCCCAGCTTCCCTCCCCTTATCAGCCCCACGACGTTTCAAACCAAAGGTTATTAACTACAGCACTTTTTGCCCAGATTTGTGTGGCAAATTGCAAAGGTTCATGTTCCACAAGCTGGCCTGCAGACCTGGGCTCAGCTGAGCAGCATCAGCAAGCGGCCCCCTTGCCCACCTGTGCCAGCCCCTGCTCCTCATTCACTGCACCTGGGAGCACGTTCAGAGCAGGGACAAAAGGTTTCTAGACCATGGGGCTTCTGCAATAACTGCAGGTATTGCTGCTTCTGTTTTACTAAGAGTTAGTGTGCAAAGGGCAGCACCTACAAGATGCCTGAAGGTGCGTAGCCAGGGGAGAGCTCTGGGTGGGAGCGTGTGTAATGATGAACAGCCTCCCCGGGGCTGGAAAGGAGCCCCTTGCTGGTGGTACGGCTGGCAGAGGGCCCGGACCCCACGGAGCCTTCCTCGCCTCTGCGCTGCCGTAGGTGTGGCAGCTGCTGGGGACCCACCCCGGGGATGCGGGGGCTTTACCAGGCCAGGTCTGCAGCCCCAGGGCGCTCGGCCGCAGGAGCAGCAGCAATGACTTCCAGGGCAGTCTGCGACACGTCGGCTTGTGGGGAGGTGAGTGTTGCTTACGCAGTTTTGAATTTTGTGTTTGGTAATGGGGGTTCTAACTAACTGCCCTGTGGTGCATTTTAGTCTTTCTGTTGAGGTCAGAAGCACTCAGGCTCCAATGCTTTTTTGCACTGGAGTAAATACGACCAGCAGACCCAGCTCTTCTGTGCTATGGGAACCTGTGGAGCTGGATTGCAGCAAATCTACCCCTTCTCGCACATGTGTGCAATAGCAATGATGTCTTTTACTTGCTTCCCCCATCACTAAAGGAACATCAAACCTGTTTCTGCTCAGTGTGTGCCAGCAATGCATCTGCCTGGTCTGGGCAGACACTCGGGACAGCCCGCCAAAACTCGGGGGGAGCAATGAGCCTGGCGGCCATCAGCCCCCTCGCTTAGCCAGAGACGGCCGCTATGCTCCAATCTGCCCACCCACGGTGGGCACTGAGACTTGATGAGATCTTGGCTGATGAGCTGCTTTCCTTCCCTTGTGCTCCGCTGAGGTAGGGTGGTGAGTAAGGCTGCAGATACAACCGGAAAATGCTGAGAAGGATGCGGTGTTGCTATGGGATTTATTACTGCCAGTGGTGTGAGGGGTTTCATTGCAACAGGCATATAGGATATGAAGAATATCAGCAAATACAAAAATTTTTCACCTAGAAGACTGCATTTTTGCTTCTTTCATTCTAATTCATCACAGCCTCAGTGACGGTACGTGGAAGCCGGGGGGAATAACCTGTCCTGTTCTTGAAAGGCAGGATGAGTAAAAACCTGCGAGAGATCCAAAGGCGGTATTAGAGTAACTGAACTCCTAACATGTCTGTCAGAAGCAGATATGAAGATGCTTGTGTGCAGCCATATTTGCAAAATACATGTGCTCAAGCCTTGTCTTTTATTTTTTAACTTTCCTCTTCCTTTTCCATTCCCGTTCCCCCTTCCTAATCAAGTTCAAGCCCTCATGTAGCACAGCCCAGTTCAAATTTAAGCTGGCCCATGGCACAGATGTAGGTTTAAAACAAGCTTAACTTTGGCAGGTTCATCCATCATAACCAACTCTCAAACTTGCTCGCTAAAAGTCCCACCTCGTCCTGACGGAGGCAGGACTGCGTGAGCAACCTCCAAGTTTGCTTTTGAGACGACACAGTGTTTCTTTTATTTTTGCTGAGGTTTTTTTTTTAAGCTTTTTTCACTTGTGGAGTTTTCCTTGAACATGTTTCTGTTCAGGCGGATGAGGAGTGAGGCAAAGGTACAGCTTTGCTGTTAATGCCTGCCGGGGGGGGATGCGTGGCCCCTGCGAATGTTACTGCAGGTTGTATGTGCAAATCTGAGGGGGACGAGCTTTGGTACAGGTATTTGCCTCCACATCCCCGTTCTCCTAGCTGAAATATACACAAGGGGAGAAAAAAACTGTGCTGGAGTATCCACTACATGTGTGGATTTTCTATAAAAGGAGGACTATGGCCTCTTCTTCAGCAGGGGTTACCAGCGGGGGAAACGCAAAGCAGCGGTAGCACACAGAGTGCAGTATTAGACCTGGGAGCTACTGCGTGCTCAGCTGAACAAGAAATGGTTCCCTGCAAGCAGTGGCTCATAGTGAAGGAAAATACAGATTGCTTTCAAACCTCTCCGGCAATCTTTTTTGGTGAGTTTTACAGTTAAGCAGAAGGTATTTTAGAAGAACTAACGGTAACAGGAAAATTTATTGAACATTCTCAGCTGTGGTGTGAGGATAAGAAAGAGAGCTAAGATAATCCGTATGTAGCCCCAAGTAAAAATAAAGTATTTGGTTTGGTTTTCCTTTAGGATGATAATACTGCACGTGCAGCCATATTGAACCTGGCTCTTGGAAGTGTGGAGACAGAAATATAAACTAAAATAGTTCAGCTGAAAGCTAAATTGAAAAAAGCACCCTTGAGGAAAGTGTGCAGAAACTGTGCGTGAACTACTGCATGAAATTACAGCTCTCCCAACAAGAATTGTAAATGGCTCTGTAAAATGGCAGTGGGCATGTCTCATTTGTGAGCAGCAAATAAATAAATACAGCAGCTGCAGTCAGGCATGCTGAGGAGCTGCAGGCCGGCGGCTCTGACCTCAGCGGTAGACCAGGTGTCGGTAGAAGAGTCTAAGGTTGTGGCAGTAAATGGAAGAAGCATATAATGTAGCCAAAGTACAGCCTTGGATATCTGTCCCGGTGGGTTGAATCTGCTGCATTTCCTTTGTCCAGGAAAATCGGTTATGGAGGAAACCTAGCTGTGTCTCAGGAAAGTATCTGAGGAACGCCTAGGAAAACAGAGGCTGAGAGCGCAGTCTGCAAAGCCACCAAGGGGGCAGACAGCAGGGAGGGAGCAGGAGCAGCAAGATGAAAGTGCAATGCTGGCACAAGAGCAGATGGGACTGAGTGCCCAGGAAGCTCCTTAGGCTGGGGGTTATAAAGGGCTGTAGCCCTCTGAGTTACCGCCTGCCCAGCAGCTGCTGTAGTTTCATTAGTGGAGTGTGGCTGTCTTCTGGAAGGAGCTGTGAGATACGTCACCCTGCCTAAGTTGCCTCTGCCAGTGTCATAGGGTACCCTCGTGTTACTGCCAGCAGCCTTAAAGTTTTAAAGATTTAGCTTGGAAACCTTATTATTATGAAAATGTCATTTTTCTTAAAATGGAATTTTTCTCAACCAGCATTAAATAATAAGCAGTTCATAGCCTCCAAGTACTCCAAAAGCAGTTCGCTATTGGATTTTGAAGGATTGTCACGCTTTTTAAACCCTTATACCAGGGCTCATGCTAAACTTGCAGTTGTTCGTGGTGTCAGTGCTTATTGGCATAACCATTGAAGGCAAGCAGGGTGTCTTCAGAGACTGAAGACCCTTTGCAGGTCTCATATTTTTACCAAGCGATGTTTGGCAGGACTTGATCAGATTGAGGAACTCTGAGAATAAGTAACCTGAGGGAAGGTTGCAGACGGCACCAGCAGTGGAGTGCGAAGTGTGGGCCAGGAGACGTCGCAGTTGACAAGCTTTGAGTTTAGGACCCAGAGCTCGCTTGCTTACCCATCCCCGGTGACCTGGGATATCGCTGTCTGGAGTGCCAGGAGGTTCAAAAACCTGCCTGGGGCTTGAAGGGGTTAAAAACACTTACTTTCCCAAAACCCTTACATCTGCTGCCAGGCTGGGAGGAGGTGCAGTCAGAGGCTCCTGTGCTGAAGGGTCCCGAGTCTCTCTGTAGAGGGTTTTCTCCATGGTTCCTTCTCCTCTGTGTTTTGGCATTTCATAGCACATTCACGATGGGTCTGCGGCGACGGGCTGGTGAAGCGAAGCCCAGGGCAGGCTGGGTGTTGACGCTGCTGCGTGGTGTGTTAGCCTTACATGGTAAGGCCATATGTACTAAAGGGGAGTTATTTACCTCCCCAAGCCACAGCCCTGCGCACACCAGAGGCCCCGGCAGGCAGCGGCGGGGCTAGGCAAGTGCTGGGCTCGCTCGTTAGGCAGCCTGGTCCTGGGCAGATGTTTGCCAAGACGGGACCTAGGCCATGCCCTTCCTGTGTTTGCAGCACCATCATAAGAACTGAACCTGGTCAAGGGGTGGCCTTGAGGCAGGCTGCCGAGAGGTGGGGGAAGGCAGCTGAGAGATCGCTGCAGCAGCCTGTAGTAGAGATGTGACCAAATGAATGTTATTAGCCTGTAATTTCAGCATAAACTACCACCTCAGCACAAAACTACCACCACAAGAATAAAGAGACCCATAACTATAAATTAGCAGTAACATCATTTAAAGAACTGTCTCAAATGCTTATTTTTATTTCTGCAATTTGGCTTACTGTAAGGTAATCCTCCCACACACCTGAGCCCTTAAAACAACCTTAACCCTTCCAGCAGCAGTCTGAAAAATATCAACTGGATCTTCTTATTTCCCTAAGACTTGCCTTTGAAATTCATTTACCAACAGTGTAGATGTTTCTGGTCTTCTAGTGTCATTTCCAGTTGTTCTATTTTTGCCACCTAATTTTGGAAACTCAAATGCACTAGTGCAGGGATGGAAGGTCTGTGGTCCATAAAAATTAATTAATTTTGTCAAGAAGGATCAGCTCTAGAGGGAGTGCTAATACAATTTAAACTTCACAGGTCATAACTGAAGTTGTGTTTCTGTTTTATTTCTTCAGTAAACTTTAATTTTTCAGTGGTTGGCTGATGCCAACCTGTCAGCAATGATTCACTTCAGCTACCCAACCATACGTAAAGTTTTTCTTAAATCCCTGTAGATAGCGATGCACTGTTATTACTGTAGACTGACTGTTGCTGGGGAAGGCGTATGCCACAGGTACCCATTTTATTTGACCTATTTCTGAAAGGCGCTGGTACGCAGGTACCTAAGGTTATTTACACTTAGACCAAACTGGCCCTGGATACGATGAAAGATGGTGCAGCCTAGCTTGCGGTCAAAATTTGCCTGGTAAATCCTGATGATAGCTTAACCTGCTCTCACCCAGGCCTTTGTGACTCCCAGCGTAAGGAATGAGGAGTTTTTCAAGTATCTGTTAGCGTGTTCGATTCCTTTGACTAATGCCGCCATGCAGTTTTCATCCTGTCATTATCTGTGTTGGGTACTGAGCGCACGCGCCTGTTTCCCCCTGGAGCAGCAGTTTCCAAGGCCAGCGATGCTGACGCGGGGCTGGAGGCCTTACGTTGCTAAAGCTTGTGGGAGCTGCCCTGAACGGAATTGGTGCCGAGGCTGCTTGAAAGTCGGGCTTTGATGCTCTTCAGCTCAGTCGAAAGTATATGGGTCAGACCTGTTAGACATTTTCTTTTCCTTTTCCTCTCCTGGGCGTTGGTGGCATCCCTGAAAGCCTCTCAAGCTTGGAGCTGCCAGTGCTTGCCCTGAGGCTTGGCATGCCTGAGCCCAGCTGGTCCAACCACAGTAAGCCTAGGTGCCACATGCAGCTGGGACTCAGCTCGTTCTCAGATGCTCTGGCAGGACCTGTGCTTGACATGATTGCATTTGCTGAAAGTGGAAATCTCAGATAAAATAGTTGTCTTCATCTTTTCTTCTTTTTACATGCAACTAATGAAGGAAGCGCTCCACAAGCAGCCACTGGTGAAACTGCTGAATTTGTGCAAGTGCACACAACACCCCTGTGCATCCCATGTCTGCAGGGTGTCGGCAGAGGTCCCTTAATACAAGAAACCATCTATTGCAATGCAGATTTCCCCTCATTCCGCAAAGGTGTTACGGCCTCAGAGGGCTACACAGGCTTTGCTGTGAGCAGTATTTCAACTGTCCCTGCGGGATTAAAATATACGCCTTGCCTGTGGCTGTGCATTGAGAGAGTTATTTTGCAATGCAATTAACGGGCAGCACTACTTAGGGAAGGGGGGGGACTATAAAGCACAGGCAGGAGAATCTGTGACAGACCATGCATAGCAATCTCCTCACTTTTCACAGCTCCTTGAGGAAAATCGTGCCAGCATGCCTGAGGAAGGGCTCAAGGGTTAGCAGTGACGGAGGAAACCAAGTGGGTGCGCCAGAGAATAGAGAGGCACTGCGTTACTGCTATGACTAATAACAAAATTGCTGCAGGTTTTCATAGTTAAGCTGTTTTTCTTCTGACCTGTGATAAGCTGGTTATTCCGACTAAGCTGCTTCTAGCTCTCAGATGTGAGATATGTGAGCAAAGCCTTGCTCGCCCTCTAATCAAGGTAGAATTAAAGAAAGAGCCACTTAGCATAATCTTACCTTCCCCAGCAATAACAATGGCTGGGAGGGCTTTGTTAGCCAAGGAGGGGGTTAGGGGAAGGACACGCGTGTGCGTGCGCCTGTGCCTGTGACAGCCACTTGATTACTACAGCTTTGTGGTAGCCATATATTGCGATACGCTATGCTTGCTAGTTGCGTAGGCAGTTTTTCAAAACCACTTGTAAACTGTTTTTGTCAGTAGGCATCATGTGTCTGTCCAGCCTGGTTTCAGAGCCACCACCTTGGGTTTTTTTTGGTCACAGCACACTTGTCACTATCAGCAGTAGTGTCCCCACCCCCAGACTAGAAGTGCCTCCCCTTCGGTTCGAAATGGCCAATGTCTTATTTTGGCAGTTTCTGTCTTTGTCAGCTGTTTCCTACGTCCCTTAACTAGCTTTTCCTCAGTGTTTGGAAGTCTCCTTCTTCTCCTCCCCTCACCTATTTTTTCCTTTGGTAATGGGGTGTCTACTTCAGTCTCTTTAATGCTTCTGCAAGCTCCCACCCCTCCACTTGCATGGAGGATGGCACTTCTGGCTACCACATAATTTCAATTACATCAGGTGCCACATGATAATGAAAAGTCAATTCTCTGGTTATGCCGAGGAATATGCCTCCAATCTGAAGGTATAACCGACTACATACATTTAAAGTGCTTCAGGCACAGCCTGAGCTCTTAACAGAGCTGTGTGTCTGACCAAGCGTGCCCCACGCCTTGCCTACTGGTGCTCTATAAGCAGGACGGAGCAGAAACTTTGTGAATGGGCTTGTTCTTGAAATACATATTTCAAAGTAGCAGATCAAAGAACCTCTGGAAAGACCAAGAATGAAGGAAATCTATTTATTTCTCATGCGATAAATATTTAAACTATAAGAAATAGTATCTATTTCTTAAATTGTGCAAGCACACTTCATATTTCTGACTCTGGACCAGGATAGCAAGACTCTAAAGGGAAGCACCATTTTACTTGCATGCTACTCTTGGTGACCGTTCTCAGAAGCTTCACATGCTGAAGTCTCACCTTAACTGATCTACAAAAGGTGTATTTGCTTTTTAAACTCACACCATTAGGGAATGCATGTTCCATGCGGTGCCCAAGACGGATAAAAGCGACCAGTCTGCACTGCACCCATCCTGCAGGCTTCCAGTGCGTAGCAGTGTTTCTTCACAGCAGTGGAGCACTTACTTTTCTTACACCAAACCGTAGCTTTCTAAGACACAGTTCTCAAGCCAACAGCCAGTTTCAGCTTTATTTATAGAAACAGAAAAGGATACAAAATTATGAAAGATGTATAAAGCTCTGGAAAAAAAAAAAAACCCAAACAATTTTAGTTCAGAAATAAGCATACTCTAGATGAGCTTCAAGGTCATTTCCATATTGGAGTAGGAAGTTTTGCATGCATACAAATTGGAATCTAATCACTTAGTAGCCCCTCGTTTCATGTAATAATGGTAATTGATAAGACTGAAGAACAGATTCATCACTTTTTGCTCCAATGCTAATTCCATTTAATTACAAAGTTTGAGGAAGTTCTTGCCCTTAGCTCAGTTCTACTCCAAAATGGAGGCCAATCTCAGATCTTTTTAGTAAATTCAGAGGCTGAGAGCAATATACTTCTTTGTGGCTGAGAGGATCCCTGCCATCATCCTAAGTCAATCAGGAGGGCCATGTCTCTGGCCAGGCAGCATTCAAGGTAAGTCTTATTTTAGCAGTCCACGGTTTCTCCTAGAAATGACTTCCAGGGGAAATCATGGCATTTTCATGGGGGGGGAAATCTTCCCCTAAACATAAAGGGCTGGAAATTCTGCTTTGAAACAGCAAGAGATGGGCTTAGTCTCCGGATGGGTAGAGAGCTGAAGCCTCTGCCCTTATTTCTTCAGGAATAAACGAAGGGGAAAGAGAAGGCTGCCATAGTTCTGAGCAGCAGAAACATCAGAAAGGCAGGCACTAAGCTGAAGCCTATCTCAGGGACGGCATTTCTTGTTGAAGGGATAAGCTATATCGGACTTGGCTGAAGCTGCAGGAGTGATGGACAGTAGGATGCTAACTGTGCCTCCCAACAGGCTGAAATGGCTTCCAGGGGGCACAGAACAAGTTTTGACAGGAGTCCTTCTGCTTTGGGTGCAGGAAGCTGCTCTTGGAAGAAGCCCTCCAGGACTGGTGGCCTTTTGCCAGGCCTAGGGGGAATGTCTAACTTTAGAAAGACTAAAAGTCTTCTGGCTGCTCTTCAATATCAGTTTAAAAAATAACAGCTTGGGAGCCACCCTTTGTGCCAGACGTGAGTAGGGTCTCCCCTTCCCTCAGAAAACAGTGCGTGCTGAAGCACCCCCACAGCCCATACGCTTGCAGGCAGGACCTTCCCACCTCTGGGCAAGCCAGTCTGTTGGCAAAGATGCTGCTGTAACAGGTCTGGCTGTGGGCAAAGGACATGGAGCTCTGGCTAATTTGGGATGTGGAGCTCCGGCTAATTTGGTGCCACTGTATTAGACCATTCTGGTTTTTTTAAAGGTCTTAAAATGCTACTCCTAGGCTGTCTTTAATATTGCAGGAGCTGACTGCCTGGACCAGAGAATGAAGCAGACTGAACAGATTTACCATTCAGCCAGACCTGGGTTATCTGCTTTCATAATAGAAAAATACAAGAGGCAGACTGAACACTTCCCTTGAAGGTGGGATTCGCCCCATAATAAAGGTAATATTATCTGCTTTAGCTCTAACACAAGGAAGAGAGCACTTAAAGCCCAAGGAGCTGTAAGGTTGTATTTGATTAACAAGAAAAGCTGTTCCTTAAGAAAAGACCTGCCTCCCTACTCTCTCTTTTTAAAGAAACAAATAAAACTATTCCTAAGACTACCAAAAAAAGGGCGTTGTTTTAAAGGTGAAACTTTAAATGAAGACATTAAAGAGAAAAAGCAGACTTTGCTACGGTAGGTAGAAAAGTGGCTTAAGGCTGAACTACTGCAGTCAGTGAGAATAGCAAAAAAGTTCTAACTTATATCAGAAAGCAATCAAAAAGAACTGATGAGCATCATGCCCTTCATGGAGTAATGTAAGTGCAGGGCACAGCCCTGAGTGCCCCTGGACAGAGGCTGAGAGAGATTGGGCTTTTTGAATTCTACAAGGTAGGAAAAATTTTTTCTTCAGTATCTCAAAATAGGCAGCAAAACATGGGAAGAAACAAATACAATTTTCAACATATATAAAATACCTATTCTGAGATGCATGCTTCCAATGTACATAGAGTCATACAGATGCTGTTTTATAAAAGTAACATAATTCAAAATGCTTCATAATTTCTCCCCACACCCAGCCATAGCCCATCAGTGTTTCTGGTTCAATTCCTGCATTCACAACCCAGAATCAATTACAAGAGCTTTTGGTTTTAACACATTAACCAAATACTTGGGTCTCGCGCATCCTTCTGCAGATAGGATATCCAGTGTAAAAAAGCCACCAACTGTCTTAAAAATCATCGTTCTGCATCATTCTTAATTCACAGCATACGTTTGCTCCCATTCAATTCCAACGTGAGAATAGCAGTAGAGGAACCCGAGAACAGTCAGTGTTGCCCATGGCCAGCCTATAAATAGAAAGACAGACAATCCTAGTCATAATAATTAATGACTGCTTCAAGTAGAAATACTCTCGGGATGACCAACTTACGATGCTTCTAATTAATTTTATTAGCAATTCAGTCTCATAAGTAAGTAGAGCCAACCCACAAAATTTCAAAGGGGAAATCTGGATTGTTTGAGCTTCTGGGATGCCCAACCCTCTGCAGCCCCAGTCTTTTCCATTTTCAGGGAACTAGATCAGGTTTATTCCTGCTCTGCACCTCGAAACGATACTTGCCGAACTAAAGAGGTCTGTTTCAATCCTCTCCTTTGTGGTGGGTTTGTCTATCAAGCAGATCCCCGAATGAACCCTGACGCTTTAAGCTGGCTACGGCGCTTCCTAGGCACAAAGGGATGCATAGCCACAATGCAGGTTATTAAAAATCAGAACAAATCCAGTTACTTGTTCTGCCAAAAGAGTCTGGGGAAACCTCTGATTAAGGCTGTTTTGGATACCCTGCAGCTGGGTGTAAAAATGATGTACACGCTCTACAGCCCCATATCAGCTAATGGGGTCAGAACACCATTGTGCCCACGCAGAACAGACAGCCCTATTTGCCTGATGTGTTCTTGTTAGATTTTTTTTTTTTTAATTAAAAAGACTAACTCCTCTAACATATAAAACTTTTGCTGGGGAAATGACATGTTTCGTCATTATTGCAAATTCTTTTTAGTGAAAGTCACCATCTTTTCATTTGAGCTTTTTACAGCTAAAGCAGTAAGCATGAGGTCACAAGCCAAAAGGTCTATTGCTTTCCAGTGGAGTTGTAGATCACTTGAAAAATCCATATCTGTAGACTTCTGAATCAGGTAAATGATTTTACTTTTCTTGATATCTTTCCTGGCACCTCTGTTCCCCTTCTCCATCCTCCTCCTCCCCTTAGAATTTATGAAATTTACAGTTTATAGGTTGAAAGCCCCAGCATTAGGCCCTAATGTTCTTCAGAGTGTTTTGTCTGTGGGAAGGGGGCAGGGAGGAAGGTGTTTGAGGGGTTTTTTGGTGGCTTTTTTTGTTGCCGTTGTTGACATAAGAATTTTGGTTATGTATATGACTGGTTTTCTGCACGCCGTCCTCGAACTACCAGCAGCTGCTTCTGAAGGAAGGGCTTCAGTGCTCCCTCTTGGGGAAAACTCTGGTCTGAAGGAACCTGCTGACAGAAATGGGATTCCCCATTGGCTTGGAGAAGGGATGGAGAGAAGATGTAACCTCTCCACAACACGATACTCCAGGAACAGCTCTTTCTGAAGGCATGTTTACAAGGTATTTTGCAGGCTGGTTTTGTCCAGGCTTCAAGCCGATGCCAGTCTGGAGATGGTTTAATTGTGCTAACGTACAGCTGAGCCTTAGCTTAATACCCTGCCCTCAGCAGGGCTTGCTGCCCTGGGCTAGGTCCTGCACTTCTGGGGACCACACATGCTGGGATCCTTCCTCTGTGGTCCGAGAGCCCTGGGCAGTATAACACTTCACCCTGGAACAGGTCCAGAAAAAGTTTTTTTTCTTTTCCCCTGTGAAGAGTTGTGCGTTTGCTTCATGACTCTCTAATTGTTCTAGCCTTGTTTTGTGGTGAAATACAGTCTTGTAACCTGAATGACTTTCATGGAGACATTTACAAATATTAATCGCTTGTCCTCACAACACCCTAAAGCAAAATTATACTTTTTGTTTAATTATTTGTTTCATAAAACAAAATTGCTGAGGTATTTCCAAAGGGATTTTTAACAATAAAATAGTTGTGTTTTTTTCTTCAGGGAAATTAGGCTACTGTAGATTGCGTTTCACCTTCAATAGCAAGCTAAAGCCCAGCTGTGTTTGTCTCTGATAAAATTGCATAGGAAAGTATGTCAATAGATGTAATCAAAACATACCTCTTCTGGCAGCAATATTGTGGTGGCTGCTTTATAGAGACAGAGCCAGAAAGTCTAGAATTGCCTTTTTTTTTTTTTTAAAAGGGTACTTTTGGAAATCTTACTAGAAACATATTTTGCATTTTTAAATACTTTAAAGCTCTGGCACACAGAAAATGCGCCAACAGTAGTCTTTAGTCTGACTTGCTTGTTATCCCCAGCCAATGTGTAAAAAATCTTGTCAGAATGCATAGGTATGCACTGGAAATCTTTCCTAGATGCCTTAGATTTATGAGATTCCTCCGTAGTGCCCATGACCTGGGTTCACGGGGCTCTCATGCCACTACAATCAGGTTTGTGGTAATTCTCCTGGAACATAGGGAGTCTCTCCTGTGCAGTAACAGGTGTCAGGGGTTGCATTTGGGAGATTACTTCCTCCTGATCTAATTAAGATGAAAAGGAAGGGGGAAGACACAGTGACCCCCTATGGGCGACTGAAAAGGGGACTTTTTAAATTTAATCTAGGAGGAGCTGCACAGATCCCAAAGCATTTCTTGCTGCATGGGTGGGAGGTAGACAGCTCTGAGCAGGGGTGAAAGAGAGGGCACCTCTGCCTTCCTGGCCCTTTCTTGCCATACAGGAACCATGTGCATGGCTGCTGGGCATGGGGAAATGCATATGGTGCTCCTGCTGTAAGTGAGCGAAGCAAAGGCATCATGTTCTGCTCCTATGCAATCCCAGATTAGCTCCAGTCCATTCAAGGCAGATTTGCAGAAGTGCATCCACACCCGAGAAGCGGCCCACCTGAAGCAAGCAGGGGATTTTTAAACTGTTTTCACTCATCTCTTCCATTTTAAGACTGGATATAAAATAAACTTTTTGAAAAGACTGAAGAACTTGCTCTCCAGAAGGTGATGTTGTAGGGAAGGACACTTCGAGCAACACGAATCCAGCAAGGACGCAATTTCAAATTCTGCCTAGCATGTAAATGACCTGTGTGTCATCCTTGCGTGTGACCTCTATAATCAAACAGCAGCATGAGCTGCTTTCTTGCAAGATGAGTTCACAGGAGCCTTTCCTAAACAGTTTCTCCTTAGACAACCAAATGGTACCGATGGTCTCAGATCCGCAGTTCCACGGAAATCACTCTTTTTGTCCTGGGCCAGCAGTGTAAGGTACGTTCTTCCCTCAGGCCTTCTGCTGACTCTTATTCTGCTCCTACCCTCAAACACAGTTCAAAGGGCTCTTCCTTCTGGTGGCTCCCCAGCTTTACGCTATCACCCTAAAACACTGCGCCCTCACCTACTCTGTACCGTTCTCCAAACTCTGCCTGGAAGCGCACATGCCTGCGTTCTAGATCAGTATCTTTCTACAAAATCATATACATAAAATGTACTCTTAAAAACAACGTTACTGGGGTCAAATCAAGTACTAAGCTGTTAGGCAAACTTACATCAGTCATTTCCTATTCAAAAACATGTCACATACCACCTTGAATCTTAAAATTTCTTGACTGTCTTCAATAATGTGTAGGCTTGAAGGCCAAGTTTCATGAGACAACTCAGTTTTTCATAATCTTTTTTGTGGAAAGATGAATTAGTATTCATTAACATATGCTATTTGTAAATCCAAGAACAAATTCATATGCTATTTGCAAATCCAGTGATATTTGTGAGCTTTACCTGCACAAATTTCTTTTAAGACAGCTGGACCTCCCTTTTAACAAAGGAACGCTGGATGAGAAACATTAACAGAATCAAGACCAAATTCTCTGCTTATACAGGTATGCTGCTCCACGAAAATCTAACACAAACTCCTTTGTGAAGAGGACTGCAAATTCTGTGGCGAGGTAACAGCAGCGCTTTATCCGTCCATCACAAAGCCTCTTCCCAAAGAAGGCTCCAGTCCCAGCTAGGCAGGAGGCAACACTGTCGCACAACAGCTGGTCTATTGTCCAACAGTCTTGCCCGTTTAAAACCACATTTTGATACGTTATGTACTCAGCTTTCAGCATAATATATAGGAAACGTGTTTCCATTACACGGTCAAAACAGAATTAACACAAACTAAGGCTGAGGAACTCAACAACTTTTCTACCACAGTCTTCACTGGCAAGCTCTCTTCCCACACCTCTTAAGTGGATGGACCACAAGACAGGGACTGGGGGAGCAAAGTTCCTCCCACTGTAAGAGATCAGGTTTGTGACCACCTGAGGAACCTGAACATACATAAGTCTATGGGACCTGATGAGATGCATCTCAGAGTCCTGAGGGAATTGGCTGAAGTAGTTGCCAAGCCACTCTCCACAATATTTGAAAGGTCATGGCAGTCAGGTGAAGTCCCTGGTGACTGGAAAAAGGGAAACATTGCACCCATTTCTAAAAAGGGTAGAAAGGAGGACCCTGGGAACTACTGACCTGTCAGCCTCACCTCTGTGCCTGGGAAGATCATGGAACAGATCCTCCTAGAAGCTATGTTAAGGCACATGGAGGACAGGGAGGTGACTGGAGACAGCCAGCATGGCTTCACCAAGGGCAAGTCCTGCCTGACCAACCTAGTGGCCTTCTATGATGGAGTGACTACATCAGTGGACACAGGAAGAGCTATGGATGTCATCTATCTGGACCTCTGTAAGGCCGTTGACACGGTCCCCCACAACACCCTTCTCTCTAAACTGTAGAGATATGGATTTGATGGGTGGGTAAGGAATTGGTTGGATGGTTGCATCCAGAGGGTAGTGGTCAATGGCTCAATGTCCAGATAGAGATCGGTGACGAGTGGTGTCCCGCAGGGGTCCGTATTGGGACCAGTACTGTTTAGTATCTTCATCAATTACATAGACAGTGGGATCGAGTGCACCCTCAGCAAGTTTGCAGAACACGCCAAGCTGAGTGGTGCGGTTGACACGCCTGAGGGATGGGATCCCATCCAGAGGGACCTGAACAAGCTCAAGACGTGTTGAACCTCATGAGGTTCAACAAGGCCAAGGGCAAGGTCCTGCACCTGGGTCGGGGCAACCCCTGGTATCAATACAGGCTGGGGGACGAAGGGATTGAGAGCAGCCCTGCCGAGAAGGACTTGGAGGTACTGGTGGACAGAAAGCTGGACATGAGCCAGCAACGTGTGCTCGCAGCCCAGAAGGCCAACCGTATCCTGGGCTGCATCAAAAGAAGCACGGCCAGCAGGTCAAGGGAGGTGATTCTGCCCCTCTACTCTGCTCTGGTGAGACCCCACCTGGAGTGCTGTGTCCAGCTCTGGAACCCTCAGCACAAGAAGGACATGGACCTGTTGGAGAGGGTCCAGAGGAGGCCATAAAAATGATCAGGAGGATGGAATGCCTCTCCTATGAAGAAAGGCTGAAAGAGTTGGGGTTGTTCAGCCTGGAGAAGAGAAGGCTCTGGGGAGACCTTATTGCGGCCTTTCAGTACTTAAAGGGAGCTTATAAGAAAGATGGGGACAGGCGTTTTAGCAGGGCCTGTTGTGATAGGACAAGGTGGAATGGTTTTAAACTAAAAGATTTAGACTAGATATAAAGAAGAAATTTTTTATGATGAGGGTGGTGAAACACTGGAACAGGTTGCCCAGAGAGGTGGTAGATGCCCCATCCGTGGAAACATTCAAGGTCAGGCTGGACGAGGCTCTGAGCAATCTGATCTAGTTGAAGATGTCCCTGCTCATTGCAGGGGGGCTGGACTAGATGACCTTTCAAGGTCCCTTCCAACCCAAACTACTCTATGATTCTATGATTCTAACTGCAACAGGAACAGCTTTTGGAGTTCCTCCTTCCTTTGAAGAAGGAACACTTCAAGAACACTTCTGGATACTTTGCAAGCATCTAGAAAAGGTCATGTTTCTGGCACACTCTGGACTTTGAAGGGAGTGGGGTAAAACTAAGCTTTCAACTCAAAAGTAACAGCCTGGATCACAGTTCTCAAAAGACCAGTTATGTCCTCATTACCTCATTTCAAATCATCTGAACCAACATCTAGTCATGTATCCATAAGGAAGCTCTTTCAAATTTCCTAATCACCTGCAGTAATGAAAAAGAATCACACCAGCAATGTTTTGGGCATACCCAGGTTTCCCATCATCATCATGACACTAGGAAACAGCCCTTTGTTCTCTCCAACCTGTGAGATGTAAGAGAAAGGGACCGTAGTTGCATTTTGCATTTTCTGCTTTAGTAGCTTTGGGACCTTAATGCTATTTTCAGATGTGACTTCACCGCACAGTCCTCAGAAGTCTTCAAGTACAGAGTAGTTATTAAATCGATAGAGGACAGAAAAACTCATCTCTCTGAAAAGCTTGACTTCAGGAGCGTACATCTTACTCTGACTTCGATTTGGAAGTACCTAAGTTGCTTAAGACTTAGCACTCAGGAAAATTTATCCTCAAACAAAAGTTCACATATGACAAGACACTGAAGCAACTCCCCTGTAAAGGGGAGTTAAGGAGACACAACTGTGGGGAGGAGGAACATGCACCAATTTGTCAAGCAGAATAAAAAGCCAAAGCAAACCAGCATTTGAGGCCAAGACCTCTCTTATCTACAATTACTAACATCCTTACAAGATCAGTAAAACTGCCACATTTTCAGGAAAAATAACACATTCAAAATTAAAGATCAGTTGAAAGAAACCTATTATCTAGCCCAAAATTGAACTCTGGATTTTTTAATTTTAGTATTAGTTTCAGGTCTGTTTGTTGCTTCCAGGTGGACCCCTGCTGACCATTATAGCAGGGCATCTCCAACAGCATGTATTACAAACACTGTGCAGTCGGATACCCAATTACTCTTCAGGTATTTGGAAAAGGAAACCCTATATATTTTCAGCTGTGTTAGCATTCAGCATGCACATGTGGGACTGGATAACTTCAAAGCACATTAGATGCGATCTAACTGGTTTATACAAAATTGCTCCATGCATTGTGCATCAAGTTTTCCAGCTGCTCCGTACACACAGCCATGATACACGCAGCCCTACTTAATGCTGGGTCTGGATAGCACTGCATTATGCAGCATGTGCTGTATTTGCACAGCTGAACAGAAACCTAACATTCACTGTTCTATCTTTCCACAGATACTGTTCTTCTTCCAACAGACCAAGCTCAGTGTTACAATGAAGGGAGAAATGGAAGGGAGTTGTCTCTTTCTCCTGGAGCTCATTCCTCTTCTGAAGGTACTAAAGCAGAGTATGAAAGAAATTACAATTTTCAATTCTTGGTTTAAAAAGTTATTTCTGAAGGATATTCTTGTCCATATAATACTTCAAAATACAGCATTCATATGATAAATAGCAAATCATCCTTTACAGAGAGGGGTTTCCTACAAACTCCTTTAAAGTGCCTTTAGATGCTAATTCCTTCCTACCTGCCTCCCTTTACTCACTTATAACTAAATCAGACAGTAAACTGGGTAATTTCAATTACCACGTGAAGAAAAAGAACAAAGCACAGCCTTGGTTTTCTAGTTTAAATAATTTTACCATTCATTAAATAAAGCCAAAGAAAACATTTAAGAAAACTCAATGAAACTGGAACCCATAATAGTAAACACTCCCAGGTGTAAAGAAAAGAAAACAGAATGAATTAGGGAAGTATTAGACCTATTTGGAATTCAGTAAAGTTAGCTTTCATACTTTTATGTATGCCCTTTCAGTTTCTAATCAAATTCTGTCATTGCCTCAGATTGCCGCACTCACCCTTAGCAAGCTCTGGAGTGGTTTGTTAGTGGCTGGCAGCTTTGCCCTAAGCACTTCTGTGTTACAGCTCATCCTAAGAACAAAATTTAGAGATAGGAAGAAGCAGAGCTGGTAGGAAGCTGGGAAAAACTCTCATATATGTTGAATTATACCCTCTCTGCAATAAAGTAAACTTACTGCAGTATCATCTAGTGCCAAAAAGCAGAGAAGAATAATCATGTAAAATATTAAATGAAGACATGTAATTCCCCTTTTGCATGGCTGCAGCATATCTAAATTATTTGCTATACTGTAGGTACAGCAACATATTAGACTGACATAAAATTTATTAATATATCCAAATCACCCAGCTGTACCCCATCCCAATCACATCTGGCCCATCTCCACTGATCTCTGTATGCTCTGCTTGAGCTGACCAGATTTGGCAGTGATCTAAACCTGATTTAAAGAATTTTTCCCCAATTTATCCTTCCACTGCTCTGCAAGCTCTATCCCACCTAGAGAATTTGACTAGAAATGCAGTTTTTCACCAGTCTGTATTTTCTTGAGCAGTGCTATTAAAGGACTTTTTTTCTGTGTGCATCAAGTCCTGTACATAAAGCTTTGGTCAGGGAAGCAGCCTTCTCATTATTTAAATTCTTCCTCATCTCCTGGTGCTGGTGATAAAATTTTTTCTGTTTTTTTTTTTTTTTTTTTTAAATAATCCACATTTGAGGATAGGCCCTTAAAAATAAAAGTGTGTGCATTACTCACTGTAGCTGCTCCTCTTAAAATCCAGCAGAATATTTAATACTTGAAATCTTAACCTAAAGGCTAGTTAAGGCTCCCAGTTTCTGGGTTTAAAATGTAAAATGAAGAGTCTACTACTTTGTATTATCCAAGTGCTTAAATTCAACTGTGGTGCTTTTCTAAATTAATGGCTAACTTAGACATTACTGTCTGCGAACAGCCTGTATCCTTGTGTAGGAGCTTTTACTAATAAGCATTTTATTTTTGCATACTTCTAGTTCAGCTACTGATACATAAACCTCTGCTGCTAACAAACAGGCCTGGAAAAAAGAGCTGATGCAGAGAATTTCACTTCCATTTAACTGGCTTACTGGCTGTTGCGTGGGAGCTCTCAAACCAAGGATATCAAATCACCTCCAGGGATAACTGCAAGGATGGTGAGGTGAGATGCAGTACACAGAGGATAATGAATTCAGTTGCAAAAGAATACATACGGCAAGCAAAGCCCTAACCTGAGCCATGGCAGGGTTTTTTGGCTGCTACTTTCAGCCTCCACATTGCACATGTTGCGAAGGATAGGCAATAAATTCTGCCAGCAAACGCACAGCCCCTGAAATCCCTGCTGGGCATCTCCATCTTCCCACCCCATGTAAAGCAGCACACAGATTCACAGGGTCTGTATATTCAAGATGCCATCTCGTCCCATTATTAGCCCCCAGCAAACAGCTCCCACATCTTTCCCCTCCATCCCCTGCATAGCCTGGGAGCAGAGCAGCGGAGCGGCTCAGCCAAGGGCAACCAGCCTGGGAGACTCCAGGCTGAGCTTACTTATTGCTGTACAGTTCCAGTGTGGAAGATACTTAAGCTTCAAGTGTGGGTAAGGTCCAAATATTCAGAAAAAGTATTACTGTACAATAGGAGGTATTTCAAAGGAAAACCAGGGAAATGCTGTAAGGATAAGTCAAAAGGTGTCCCATGCAGCATCTGGAAACAAGACTGAAAAGGACAAAATCCTTAGCTGCCAGGTCTAGACCTGAACCTCAGCCAGGTACACTGGCAGTAACCGCAAAAGCTTCCTCTTCAGTAGACATGAAGTAGTTCCCAGCTAAAGACATTAACAAATGGATAACATAGTAGTCTACTTATGTGAATTTTAAATTATACCATCCTGGGGAATGCTTACGTCTGTGGCTTTCTGAGGAGTACTTATCGCTGCTGAGAAAAACTGAAAATGGATAGATATCAGTCCAAGACCATCATCTGCAAGGCAGGATGACCGCAACTCACCCAGATCAGCACTACCGACAGCAGAAAGCCGTAGTCTCTTAGTGTTTTGATAATGCAAACGGGTTTCATTTAGCAGATAGAGGTCACAAAAGTTGTGGCTTTTCTGTGTTCTTACTGTGTGTGGAACCACACTTTACCATAGCTAAAATCATTTTACTTTTATGCTTGACGGCACTGAAGAAATTTGTGTGCTGACAAGGACTTTCTTAAACAACAAGAAATCATTTCAACCTATGTCAGGGCTAAGGATGCTGAACATATGTTTTCCTATTAATTAGATAAGCTGCAAATAAACAAATTTCATAGGTAAAGCTCAAAAGATAGGCCTATCCTATAGCTTTTATAAAGCACCTCTTGACACAATTCAATGACGATGCCAAAACTATTTGCACTGCATTAAGTATGTACATGAAAGAAAAAAAAAACCTGCTGTGTTATTTACAAATGCTGGTAAATGCTCCATGGATGCAGGTATCCATACAGGATATGCCTGCCTGCATGGATTCTCCGTTTTGTCTTTGGAGCCAGAACCTCATTTAATGCTACCTAACCACGACACTAGCAGCTCTCCAGATGCTGTACAATGTAGATCTGCAGCATTATTTCCCCTGTATGTATCACACGATGTGAGTAGCATGATGCTGGTAACTTCACTCTATATTTTTGGGGTTTTTTTTTGTGGTATTATCTGACCATCATTCTACCTTAAGTATTTTTACTTCTAAACTTTGTACGAAGCACAAAAGAATCACAGGAGTTATGCCTTCTGCTTCACATTTTAAAATAAAGCTTCACCCTCTACTAGTTTTTCCAGCAGGGCTAGTCAGTCGAAGAAAGCCTGGGATTTTAGGCAGTAATCCTGGTCTCATGCATATCAAGTTGAATCTGGAGTAACTCAACTAAAATCAAGAGAACCATATTCATGCTACTGCTGAACTTGAATTAACAGTAAGGAAGACTGTAAAACTGCCTGGCTGAACCTTTCTGCCACAACTGCTAATAGGAAAGGAAAAGAAAACCAAACAAACAGCTTTAGTTTTCAGATTAAGAAGGGGTGAATCTGTAAGTCAGAAGCAACCTTCCTTCTCCTCCCAGGTCTTTAGTTGAGAGCTAGACACAGTTAATGTGAAATCAAAGCCTACAAAATATGAAATCTCAATGTTCAATTATTTTTAGAACAGAGACAAAAGCTTTCAAAAGCATTTTTGTAAATAAAGATGCATCTTCACCTGGAAGCAGGGCAAAAGAGCTACCTCTTCAAAGTGTTATGCAAAGAAAACATTTGAGAGTAATATATCTGGCTTGGCATGCATAAGGACAGCACTATCTTTATCACTAAATGCCTACTCAAGTATTCCCAGCACAACCTCCTTAAACACGGTGTGAACAATTACGGAAAGATAACACTTGCAACGATTTTAGGGCATTTTCCACTTCTAATTATTTGCTGAGAGCATTATAGATGCCAATCAAAACATCAGAGCCACGAGCCTCCTTTCATTACAGCTGCAAGATGAAACAGGAGAATAAAGAGCTAACTCCTCAGAAGAACATGAACGTCCCAAAGGCAGAGCTGGGAATGCTACTGCTGCCTGGCAGGATCCTGAGGTGAGCATCTGCCTCTTACTGAGCAGAGAGATACCCATGATATATATAGAAAGACATGCTGAGCAGAAGGGTGAATTACCTTCCCCTCTACTAGAGCTTGAATTTCAGGAAGATTTCTGTATCAATCTAATTGGGGTTCTTGGATTTAGGTTTGTATGTCAGCCTTTTTGCATACAACAAGACTGCTCCTGTAGCCCTTTAGTGCTAGGGAGCTCTTGAGAAATCAAGGCTGTATACTCTCAAAAGCAGAGGATTTAAACCAGGGATTGAGACAGGTATCATCAATCATCAGCAAGCAAACATTTGGGTAAAAAGGTGAAGTACTATAATTTATTTCCCCAACCCAATTTCTGGCTAAGGTACCCCGGAATGTTCATGAATATAAGATGCTTAAATGACCATAAAATAATTACTTTTTAAATGTGAAGAATTAAATTTAAAGATGAATTATTCACAGCCCCCCTCCTACCTGCAACACACTTTTTAATCCACAATTTTTCCTTGTCATCCTCAAAAACACTTATGTTCCCAGACTGTTGCAGCAATTCTATGGCATTGTCTTGTCCCTTCACAGTGTTAAGAATAAGAAAAAAAGCAGACAGTGTGACAAATTTAACAATATTTACAACCAGCTCTGCTAGCAATAAACAAACTGCAACTTCTTATCACAGAGCTCTCGTACCTGAAATGCTCTGTGTAATGAAAATTATATTACCTGTTAGAGCTTAATGCAGTAAGAGAAGGGCTGAAAGCACATCGGTAATTTACAGGAACACTGCGCTTGGGATAATTGCTGTATCCGTGCAAAGCTAGCACTGCAAGTGAGGACATTGAACCGAGTTCTCACTTAACAGAAATCCAAACATCTTCAGGGATGGAAGTGCATAGATAAGGTAACCAGGCAATCTTGCAATCGCTTACCAGAGCTGTAGCAATCGATTCAGGACTAAGGCATTTTTAATTCTGCTGGTCTTAGGTTGTATGAAGTTACTCCCCTTCCACTTGTGTCTTGTTTTCACAGCATCACCAAAGGGCAAAGAAAAGGGCTGATGCGGAGTTAAGGCAGGCAGCCCTGGAAGGACAGTGGTGCCTGATGGCAGCGATCAGCCGACAGAAAACGCTGACAATGAACAATCTCCATCACGCTGGTGGCATATCACACAAAATGTAATTGTTTTTTGCATGTAAGTTATCTGTAGGAAAAGGGCCATACAGGGTTGACTTTGGTTGACCAGTTTGCGATAAAACAATTGTTTCATTTCTCACCTGCACAAGCTAACCTGACCCTGCTGCAGCCCATATAGTCATAGCAACTAAAAAGAAAAATTATCAGTAAAATAGTTCAATTACAGATAGCTTGTGGTAAGATTAAATTAATTTCAATTTTTTTTGAAAAAAGAGTCTGTGTTAGTCCACCATCAAGACCATTTGAAACAAATAAAAAAAAAAGACTTAAAATTACTTGAAAGATATCAATATTTAATTGACTTCAAGGTCAAAATTAGACAATTTACTTGTATATTCCCAGAAAACCCATTCTGGATTGCAAGAATACATCTAGTGAGTTTGGGGAGGAAATACTTTATTCCCTGCTTTCTGTGTGAATCGGAAGAGTGCTCTCTGTGACACGGAGCCCAGAGAGTACCTGAAAACACAGGCCTACCCATGTGAGCTGGGTAAGTGTGGAGCTCATCTGAAGCAAAAGCTAGCAAACCCTTTATCACCTATGTCAGAAAACACGGATTAGAAATACCCAGGCAGCTACATCAACATGCAAAATCTGCCAGCATTGCCAAGCACAGAGAGCTCATTTCCTGAGCCCTGCTCCACTTTCCTGGGATCTGGTCTCAGGCCAGTAAGCAGCCACCCAAGGGGAGGAAGTCTGATCAGCAGAATCTGAGCGAGCTACCTACTGGTGTGGTAACCGAGATCAAAACGATTCCGTGAGCCCGAGCCCTTTCATCTGTACACTGAGGGTAACAACACTTCTTTGCCTTGTAGCTGGCTCAGAGGAATGCACATGGAAAGATTTATATGTTGTTATAATAGCATAGCTGCTCTCCTTGCTTTCCTGTTTTAAGAAAGCTTCCTGAACAGATGCTGAATGGGATCACTCACGATCACTCTTACCTTTCAAGTAAGATGCTGCACTGGTGGAGCAAAGCATATACAGGAACGATCCTGCGACTGCAAAAAGATTTTCTAAAAAAACATCTTTTTTTTTTTTTTTAATCTCTTTAGCAGCATATTCCCTTTTCCAGAAGGAAAAAACCCCTCACAACTACCACCTCCTTTACATTACATCAAACTATAACCAAGTAAAACAGTATTACTATGCCTTGCCAGAAAGTTAGTGCCTATAGTTAAATTGTCTTATTTAACAAAGTGCAGCTTAGTGCAATGAGAGGTAATTTTTCCATGTGCTTCCCTGGTCCACTAAAATTAGCAAGGAGCATGATCTGATGCACGGCTGTTATACCCTCTGTCCCACCTGTGCTCTGCTATTCAATGTAATAAAAGCAGTGCTGCAAGCCTTTAAGAAGACTGCTGATAGCGCTAATACACACATCTTGCTCAAAACCAACACACACATACAGCTCTCTGGAGGAAAGTAGTGACCCATTTATATACATCAACTCTGTAGTGTTCAACTAGTTTCTTGTCTCCTTGCCCAGCTGTGCAATGAAGTGACACTTCATGATTCACGGCCTTGATCGTGTTTGCTATTGATGTAAGGCAGGAACAGATTAATTGAAGTCAGCTGTACAACCCTGGACTAAGCAACACAGCGTGAGCCCCGAAGGCAGCGAGGTGGATCTGCTCGACTTCCTCACCAGAAGATGGCTGGGCCCTACGTGGACGTCAGGGGCACGACGGCACCAGCAGGCTCTCATCGCCCTGACCAGACTTAGCAGCGGCCTCCACATTGCCCCTGTATTTAACTGTATAAAATTATATTGTTTACGCATATTCTGTGTGCACACTGTGCCTGATCGTGACTTGACTTCCCAGCTCCACCTTGGCCCTGCCTCATCACCACCGCCTTGCCCAGCCCTGGCTGGCCCCTTGGCCGGCCCTGGGTGACTCCAGTGGGCTGTCTCTGCCCCTTGCTGAGGCATGTTGGCGGGCCAGGGTCCTGCCGGCCTTCTTGGTGGAGCAGCCTTGACGGCAGAGACCAAGCTTCAGCCCCAGCTACCGTTTCTCCTAGTGCTAATTTCACATTTCATGAGAGAGAAATATAATGAGAACTGGCTACGAAGCAGTCATTTCCATTTGTAAATGGGATAGCACAAAGGAAGAAATGAGAACAAATTTCCATATGTACAGTCCCTGCTAAACAATCATCTCTGCAAACCTCTCCACAGCGTGCGTGGTGCATGCTGCCGTTCTTCACGGGATCAGCCGCACAACTAGAATAATTAATTAATCTAGGCCCCATCTCAGAGGATAAGAGCTGGATCTGATTTGTTTTATTTGAGATCACAGTTCACATGCAATGGTGTGACCACACAGATTAGCCAGATTAAATATAATTTGGGGCTAATCAATGAATCCCGCATCTCAAGCAGGCCCAGGCCACGTTCAAACGTCTTTGTTTACAATCACCACACGTCAAAACAACACTTTCTCATATCCCCATTTTGAAACTGAAACACCAAGGGGGAGAAGTAACTCGCCTGAAGAAGAGAGCACGGTGGTTACAGAGGGCTGGCCGGGCTCGGGTAAAGCCGGCGTTGAAGCAGGATGGAGCGCTGGGCTTGCAGAGCCCCACAGAGCCCAGCCACGCGGGCAGGCAAGGCGCGGGACGGAGCGTGCGCTGGGGAACAGCTCCACAGCTGATAGATCAAGGGTCCCGTTTCTCTGTTGGCGTCATTCCTCATGTCACTGTTACGGTCAATAAATGACCCAATAGTAATCGGGCTCTGCAGCTAATATTTTTAGCATGGCATAAGAAATGTGAAAATATTTTAAAACCTGAGGTGAACAAAATATCTTATTAGATCTGATCCACTTAGATGGGTGTGGTAAGATGGCAGAAGGAAAGCTAGCCATGGAAAACAAGCTATCAAGAAAGGCAGCCACGATTTTGTAGGGGATGCAGTAAAAACGTGCCTGGGCTTAACTGGACTGGGAGTGGCTTCATTTTAGTTAGGATTGCCAAAGCTAGAGGTTGGCAACCCTTGGTATGGTGGTGAAAGCATGTTGCCAAATGAAGATGTCAAGGTGTCCATCATTTCCACTGATTAGCTGGAGAAGATCCAAAAGATCGCTATTTTTTGAGGGAGAGACAGGGAATACGGCTTGCCCTGCTGAAATAGGCTATTTTTCTTCTGAAGGCAATATTACTCCTGATCTTGACAAGGAGATTAATGCCAATTTCTTTGGCAATAATTAGGATACCTAATAGAGAAGATAGAGGGTTCATCTTCTTCCCTTCCCTTTTATTTTCAGTTGGATCTTCTACTGGTTCTACATGAATTGTTACTAAAAATCAGTTCTTCATGCTGAACTACATATTCTGGATGAAATGGAAGAGTTTCTCAAAAATTTATGCACGGTCACTTAATGCAGCTGATTTTTGCCCAGGAAAATGGGGAATAAGATAATGGTATCCATTTATTTTATTGGTTCTTTACTCCACTTGGAAATATTAAAGGCTGGTTGTCCGGCCATCGTATATCGCCTTACTCATTTCTTTCAAAAACTCTTTTGAATGAATACTGGCACACCCAGTATAGATTTTGAAAGTCCTGCTTTTCGGATCAAATTTTCTGACACAGGTGTCAGCACCCTTCATGTCTGCTCACGCTCTATTCATCATATGGGCCAAGGCTGCTCAGATGACCCTCTATTTCCCCTTTGAAGAATTATTTTGGATTGGGATTTGTCTCAATGTTCACTTTACTGCAGAACTGCAAGATAACTATAGATAAAAGACCTTCCTCTGTCCTTTAGTGTTTCAGTGAGTACTGGACTCAAGTGAAGAGCTCAGCTGCAGTCAAAGTTTGTCGTAACAAAGAAGGCTGATTAAATAAGAGAAATTTACCATTTGGCAGAATCCTTCAGCTGTTCATAAAAGGAAAAGTCAAACACAATACTTGGTGTTTTGATCAGAAACTCTGCTTACGTCTTTGACTTGCATCCTTGATGACCTTTAAATTGCATTTGAATACATTTCAATTACCAAGGCAGGAAAATTACCCTGGCAGATGGACCAAGGTCATTACCAATTTACTAACATCTCTACTTCCCTCTTGCTGAAGCCCCTGTATCTTCTATGGCTTTAGAATAATAAATTATTTTTTATTCTTCAGAGAGCGATGTAGCTTAATTTGTTTTAAATCCTAACCCAAACTGCAACAGATGTTATAATTGTTGGGTGGAATACTTGAGAGGCTGTGGCATGTCCCCATTTTGATTTGCTATTGGAGGACTCAAAACACAATAAATAAAAGTACAAAGAAGGACAGAAGCAGAAGGGTGACTCAAATGCGTTGGCATCACTGTAGACAAAGACTCTGAAAAAATAAAGATCAAAGGGTTAAAGTGATCAAGTGAATCTCCAGTAAGAAGGAAGAAGTGTCAGAGGTTGACTGAGAACCGAAATAGGGAAGCAGTGACAGAGAAGAGATGGGAAGCAAGAGTCAAACTCACAGATTTGAACAAATTAACTCTTCACCAAAAAAGAAGCCATAAGAGGTTTCCTCAACTCATCAATACTGATCTAAGTCCAGTTAGAAAATGGGAAAGAATGGGCACTATACGCTACATTAGACAACAAATGGTCTCAATCAAGTATGTTATGAGAGAGTAAAACATTCAAGTACTGTTGTTAAACAATACTTGTTTTTTAGAAAAGGAGACAGGAAAAAAGATTCAATAACAGTATTTTTTTTTTCAAATCTTAGGTGGTTATTCTTAGTCTTACAAGTAAAAGCAAACAAAGCTCATACGTCAACATGAACTTTCCCCACTGCTCATGAGTGTGCCTCAGCAGGGACACTAGCTAGCTCAACTTGCCTTGCGCCTTTGGTGCGTACATGCATCCCTTATGTGCAGAACAGATACCAAAGGTCATTTGGCAAAAGACACCCCCAAAAATGATCAATTTGTAAATTGCGATTACTACTAACTAGGGTGGCCTTTACCTGGTAAAAACGGGTCCAGTCTTTTGAGCCTTTTTTCAGAGCTAATTATGCCAATTTTGTTTCAGAGTGAAGACTTAAGTTAGTCTACAGTGAAGAGCTGTAGGTTTGGTACAGGCTGACCAGCAGCTTAATTATAGCTGTAATCTTACTAATGCAGAAAAAATTTATTGTCTTCCCTCTTGGAGAGATAAGTGGACTTAATCTTGTATCTCAATCAAGCTTAACAGAACATGAAATACAAGTGCTGTCAGTAGCCAACTTCTTTAATGAAGGCAGCAGTACGTAAAGCTGAATTGAATTATTAATGAAATTACTCCTGCAGAACTCACATGATGGTAGAAACACCAAACTAAAAAGTGTTCAGTAAATGTTAACACTTTCTAACAAAATAACCACTATCTTTGATTAACAGAGATCTAATCAGACTATACATTAATTTTTAATCATCTATAAATGGTCATGGAAGTAATTTGTGTCATCTTTCAAAACCAGTACAAATTTGGCAAAATACTACATGTAATACAGGGTCTTGATGTAATTAACTTCAGTGACTAAAATGCTCATAAAGTGTGTGTCCTCAGCTAAGCACGGCACTGCCATGGTCTCAGTTTCAAGAGAACTGGTGGGTCAGCACTTACTATTGTAACAGAAGTACAGGAAGGTTATTGTAGACAGACCTTTACAGTTGTTTTATATACTACTGTGCCTGCACTGAAATGAAATTATAGATATTTAATGTAACACCATAGACAGTGTGAAGATACACAAAGTGCAAAGTGTAAGTAGGACAAAAAAAACCCAACCCACCCTTATTTTTTCACAATCACGCTGAAGATTCAGCATTTTAAGATGTGACAGCTGGGTATGTGGTAGGTTTTTTTGTTTGTTTTTTTACTTTGTTAGTGGCCATGCTCATAGTAGCACCTGCACACCATGTTATAGCAACCATTCCTACTGCATTTGCTGGGATAATAATTATATTGGGCCAGATTCCCAATGGGAAACGTGCTTCACCCCGGGAAGCTTCTGCTGGAGGCTCGCACTGGAGCTGCCTCCGATGCTGGGCTCAGCTTTCTGCCTCCTCTGGACCTGCTCCATGGCTCAGTTAGAGAGTCACTACATAAAAAACCCAGGATTTTCTGTATCCTTGTGGCTTGCACCACCCCCTATAGAAAAATGGAAGAAAGAGGTCCCCTCCCTGTTCCACCGACTACATTTTGTTTCTATCCAGTAACTGTTTAAAGTAAATCTGACTTTCCAGTACGGCCCAACTGGCAGAAACTAAACCAAACACATCCTACAAATGCTTTCAGCTTGTCTTTAGCGTTCCCTAGGAGGCATCAAAAGCCCAGACCATGCTGGGCTACTCCGCTTTACCTGGGCAGCAGGCAGTAAAGGCAAGGACAGATTTTCAGAGGAAGAAAAAAACCCACAAATAAAGATGAGAGCATAATAAAGGACCCCTAACCTATGCATGACAGACACATACACTAAGACAGACAATCCTGGAGAAAAAAAAGGGGATGGGACAGAAAGAGACATTTCCTCTAGACTGTGAAAGCAGGTAAATGCTGACTCTCTCTCCTAGTTTCTCCTGTCCTCATCACACAACCTTTCATCAGCAATAACGTTACTTCAAAAAGAAGCATAAGATAAAGCTTGTGTATTTGACTGTAATGCAGGAGCCAGCTTCACTGAGAGACACATCAGCAATACTTGTTGCGATGTAAAGAAGACATCTTCGTGTTAGTAAGTGATCATGACTTTTTAAACAAGGACTTGACCTTTCTAAACTTGGCATAGGTCAAACAAATGGAGACATCCTTAATTCACGCAACCGCTTCTATATACAATACAGGGGATTTTTCATGCAGTGATATCACTAAAGACTTTACTGTCAGCTCAAGAAGCACAGAAACCAAGGCACTGAAAGGATCTTCTAACACTGTGTTTCTGCTTCATGATCACTTCTGGCTCTTCCTTCTGTGCTACTGCGCTCCGTTCACAAACCCCAAAGAACTTGGTGTCTAAGCAGGGCTGTGAAAAAGCACATCACAGGGAGGAACGAATGCTGAACTACTACTGACTGACAGCAGGCATGAAAGCCAAGATCTATTCCCAGTTCTGCTACTGACTTGCTACTTCTCTCTGTGCCTCTCTTTCCCTTTGTTATTTGTAAAGCAACTGGAATCACAAAATTCTTCAAATGCTTAGGTCAAAAATACAGAACAGGACAACAAAAGGATATGCCTGTCTATCGCCATATTTTACTGCTCAGAAACCTGGCAACCTACTGCAACCTTAAAGTTGGCCAAAGCAGTTTCAAATGACATTAGAAGAAACTATTCTCTCTCTCTTCAGGAGTGGCAATTAGAAACAATGCAAATTTATAAGGATAGGTGTTTTGGGACATTTTTGAGCAATTTTGTCCAACATGTTGCCAGTGTAACACGGATTTTACTGCAATAAAGACAAGTGCTATTTAATTTTTTTTTTTTTAATAAAACAGCATCATGATGTAAAATTTCCATCTTATCAAACAGGTTAGCTCATACAGTGATATGCATAGAGCTCCATGACAGTGTCACTATCAGTCAACTCTCCAAGTCAAGGCTCATTGGAAAGGATGTCTTAGGAACAACAGAATGATCTTGCTGCTACTAGGAAAGGCCTTTAACCCTGCTGCTGTGATAGGGTCTGGGATTTTACTGTTCAGCATAAAGCAGCAAAATGATATCAAATGCCCTAGCAAAGCTGTATGTCCCTTACAACTAAACTGCACACATCAGATAACACTACAATAAGGTTCAATCCCTGTTCTACATAATTGTGCTGGTAGAAGTTACAAGAGTATTCCTGCCATTACATGCTGTTTCAATCCAGGGAAGAGTTTTACTGAACTGGTACAAAGCAGGGATTTATGTGAGATGTCTACTGGTACAGCCTGTGGGTATTCCTATACTTGCAAAGGTGCCCTCTGCATAGGTATGGCCCCAGGCGTATGAATTGAGAACACAGACAGCTAGACAGAAATCCCTTCGTGGTTTTTCCCTCTTTGAAAAGTAGTCCTCCAAAGAAATCCCAGACTAACTCCAGACATTCTTTAGGAAGTCATTAGTCCTTGAGAAATTTGGCACCTTGAAGTTACTCTGCATCCCTCAGGGCTAACCTCTCCTAAATGCGGTGGACTGGAGCTTAATTCTGTGGCTCTCACTCTAGAGCTAGCCTCTGTCCCTTACACCAAGAGGGAGCCATTAGTAATTTTCCCCCAGTTCATTATATGCTGCTGTCAAGTATAAAATAGCTTTTCGGTCCTTTAGATTTTTGTTTCGTTTTGTTTTGCAGTATGACACAAAATAAAAGGCAATGTGCATCGAACTGTTTATGTGATAAAAGGCATGACTGCCACTACACAAGCTGAAGCAGCTCAATAGCTGAAAACAGCCGCTTCCTGCAGAGAACTGATGTGACAAAACTTGGACTCATTTTTTGTGTCAGGCAATAGATCTTCAGGCCAGTACAGAGCAGCAAGTACCGAACGCAGGCTGTGTAAAATTCAGCATGCAACTTACCCCAAATTAGATTTTTGTGAGATGGCCTCACTGCCTGGAGAAGATTTCTTAAGAACAATATGCTGATCGTGTTTTCTAAGGCTATGAAAGTGTATGTGACAGAAACAAGGCCGACTGCAGTAAATGTAAGGTTTAATGTATCTGGAATAAGCTCCTACTAAAATTTTCACATGACAAAATAAGACTCAAATTTAAATACAGTGGTTCTTTGTAGAAAATGGGCTTACCTGAGAAAAGAAGATCCAGACATTTAAATCTGGTACTGACAAAATCAGTGGGGATTTTGCCACCAACCTTAAAGGACGTAGGACTGGGTTGCCAGGGTGTGATGATCTTTGTTGTATGGTGACGACCACTCCCAGCAACTCAGGCAGAATTTAAAAGCACTCAATAATTTAGGGGACTTGGCTTGAAAATAGCTGAAATATTGATGCCTACCTCACCCTGGAAATACACCATTTGTTTGTGATTGTTATTGGGGGATTTCACATCTATGAATACATTACAGGACCTTCTCTCATAATTGTCCCCAGCTCCCAAACTATCCCCCACACCTTCCCATCTGAGAAAAGGAGTACATTAAGAATTTTAATAAATAGCAACACTTGCATATTAAAATGATGTATCTCTCTAGTAAAATAGTTGGAGTAGAGGACAGGAAAATAAACAGAACTTTTAATCTACTTCAGTGAAAAAAGCAGACACAATTTTGCATAGACAGGTCAAAATACTTCTGTAAAATGAAATTGTTTAACAAATAACTACCAGACTCCTGTAAAGTGTTAGATCTTCTACTCTTGATTTCATGAAAAGCATTTAGAAAAGAGAATGTGACACTTTTGTCTGCTCTGAATCTGTAAATTTCACTCGAACAAACTTTGTTGTAATTCCTCCATCTATCAACTTTTTCACTGCAGTATTTGGTTACCTTACAGTTCCCAACTTATTTACCTGCATGATCATTCTGTCCCACCTTTTCATCATCCCCGCTGTTCTGCTCCAAAACCTGTCGAGCTCTGCTCTATGCTTTCTCATACTGGGGCAAGGCTGCAGGGACTGCAGAGCTCAGCAGTAGCTGGAATATAAATACTAGAGGGTTGCCTGTACGCGAGTACTGTGGTGTGTAAAAGAAGTCCCATCCAGGACTGATAAACATGGCAGGGTAAAGCAGAAGATAAAATAAAATAACAAGCTGTAAAAGGAACAAGTTGTGGCAGGGATAGGAACAAATACAAGTGGAACTAGATATAAGGCAGATACCATAAGAGGAACAACTGTCTGAAAAGCAGGACCATATAGCAAAGCTCTCATGTCGAAATCAATGAGAAAAACTGGTGCAAAATAATACATCAGAGCGGGGAGAGCAGGAGGGCAAACGCTACTTTCCATATTGTGCAGACAGAAGTCTGCTATGCTAACTCAGAGCTATACAATAAATCCATACATGCTTGAGCCTTATGCTTATGACTGATAAATGCTTACATGCAATGCATTTATGACCTTGCATATGGTAGGCTCAAGCACCACAGAAACCCAACCTAGAACTAGATGAGTCTCCAGGTCAGATGCTACTTTTGGAGCTTTTTGCACCTACTTCCAAATCAAGTCATAGACAAGTTTACATCTGTCAAAATGTGGGCACAGCACAGCCTTGTACTGTGGGAAAAAGGCATTCCTAAGAAGGCATAACGCTCATGTTTGTTTTTTTCTGCTGCTCAGTTGATGTTTTCATTGGACTGTCATTGAGATAATGCCAGGCTCTCTCCTGGACGGTAACAGTCAGCTCAGAGATATGAAGATTAGATTTTGTTCCCTCCCTCTCCTCTGTCAACATACAGTTAATGTGTAAGTGAACTGTAGTTAACATATAAGTGAACTAAATTTCATCTGCCATTTTATTGCTACGCCACTGAAGACTCCTAAGATCCTTCTGTACCTATTCATGCTTGCTCCATGTCTTTTTTACCATTAATCATAGAATCATAGAATCATTAAGGTTGGAAAAGACCTCTAAGATCATCAAGTCCAACCATCAACCCAACACCACCATACCCACTACACCATGTCCCTAAGCGCCTCATCTACACGTCTTTTAAATACTTCCAGGGATGGTGACTCAACCACTTCCCTGGGCAGCCTGTTCCAAGGCCTGACCACTCTTTCAGTAAAGAAATTTCCCCTAATGTTCAATCTAAACCTCCCTTGGTGCAACTTGAGGCCATTTCCTCTCGTCCTATCGCTAGTTACTTGGGAGAAGAGACCAACACCCACCTCGCTACAACCTCCTTTCAGGGAGTTGTAGAGCGCGATGAGGTCTCCCCTCAGCCTCCTCTTCTCCAGGCTAAACAACCCCAGTTCCCTCAGCCGCTCCTCATAAGACTTGTGCTCCAGGCCCTTCACCAGCTTCGTTGCCCTTCTCTGGACATGCTCCAGCACCTCCATGTCCTTCTTGTAGTGAGGGGCCCAAAACTGAATACAGGATTCGAGGTGTGGCCTCACCAGTGCCGAGTACAGGGGCACGATCACCTCCCTGCTCCTGCTGGCCACACTATTTCTGATACAGGCCAGGATGCCGTTGGCCTTCTTGGCCACCTGGGCACACTGCCGGCTCATGTTCAGCCGGCTGTCAACCAGCACCCCCAGGTCCTTTTCCTCTGGGCAGCTTTCCAGCCACTCTTCCCCAAGCCTGTAGCGTTGCCTGGGGTTGTTGTGGCCCAAGTGCAGGACCCGGCACTTGGCCTTGTTGAACCTCATACAGTTGGCCTCAGCCCATCGATCCAGCCTGTCCAGGTCCCTCTGCAGAACCTTCCTACCCTCGAGCAGATCAACACTCCTGCCCAGCTTGGTGTCGTCTGCAAACTTACTGAGGGAGCACTCGATCCCCTCGTCCCAGATCATTGATAAAGATATTGAACAAGACCGGCCCCAAAACTGAGCCCTGGGGAACACCGCTCGTGACCGGCCGCCAACTGGATTTAAATCCGTTTACCACAACTCTCTGGGCTCGGTCCTCAGTATCATCAGCAAAGTTGACCACCTAGCACAGGATGTGAGCAGGCAAGTAGTATGTGCCTCCCAGGCACCCAGCAAAAACGTCTTCTTCCCCAGAAGCAGAGAGAGAACAGGACGAAGTCAGAGTCACGTTTCCTTTATAGTCCAGTTCAGCTCTTGGGGAAGCCCAGTGATGCCTGCTGCAGGCTGCATCTCTGCTTAGACCAGAGCACACAACCAACAAGCGCTAACAAGCAAGACAGAAGGATGCAAAGAAGCCACAACATACACTAACGTTATGGCTCTGAAACACAAACTGTTTCAGATCAGGCTCCAGACTGATTTACATTGGTGCTAAGTCACCCAATAACAGTTACATATTAAAAAAGTACAACTGCCCTTGTTAACTTGAGCAGGAATTTCTGAATAAGAAAAGAGTGACTGGTCAATTCTGATAAGACAAAAGGCCAAATCCTGACAGATATAGTTGTTCCTCACCTCTGGGGCACAAACCGAAGTCCTGCCCATACTTCCCTTCCCCTTCTCCTCAGCTCCAATCAAATGCCAAGTCTTGCCTCTAGCCTTTCAAAGAAAACTGCCAACCTAGTTGTATGTGCTTCAGCCCCACACTTGGAGAAGCCTGAAGTGTTTTGGCTGAGTCTTTTCTTCTAGGAATTGGCCTGAGGGAAAGCAGAAATAAAACCTCAAAAAAACCCAAAAAGCAAATGAAGAATTAATGGTCTTGTAGTGAGAAATCTGAGGTGCTCCTAACCCTATTTGTGATACATGAATTCAATTTCTTTCAGTATTAGTATTATACAGCAATGCTAATATTAGTCTTCAGTCTTCTCCTAATTTCACTGTAAGAAAAAACCAAAAGTGTGCAGTCCTATTTTAGCATGAATAAGTGGTCAGGGTGCAGATGTATAGAAATATTTAGGCAGAAACTTAAACATACTTTTCAAAATTGTATTGCCTGTCGGTTCTTACTCAGTACCTGTTTTTAACTAGTACATGGGAAAACTGCTCATAGTTATCTTGCAGCTCATCCCACTGGAGTAAATTTGAAAGCCACAGAGTTTCTAAAAGGTCTGGTAACTTTCTTCGTATGTTAAAAGGAAAGGCTGTCCCAGGATGCCTAAGCAGAACTCACCCAGTGAGATGCATTAGAAGTAAGCCTCACTCCTTCACTCTGCTGGCCATTTAGGTACCAACTCACCTGTACGTGGGGTTTTGCTTTAGTGAATGTGTTTCAGGCATTTGAGATACTTTCAGTTTGGAAAAAAATATCTGAAAGAATTCTCCAAGAACCAAAACCTGCAGCCTGTTTGGAATTGTCTTTATAGCTTCTATCAGCCACCGATTAGGAAATAGCAGTGGAGAAGATTGGCCAGCCTTGAAAAAACAACCACACACACAATATTGTGAACCCAGCTTTCCCTTCATTGTGTACGCAAAACACACAACTCGGCTAAAAACAACAGAGCACCACAGATTTACTTCTCCAATGTGTTCTTGGAATTTCCATTAGGACATTTTTTTCCCCCTGATCTTTCCAATCTTCTTTCCACTTTAAAAGATCTCTGGAGGTGGCAGGAGCAATCACCGTCAGACTCTCCTAAATGAGGAGCTCCAGGCTTTCTAGGTTTTGCTGAACACAGAAATACACTTAATACAGCCCCAGGAACCCAGACAGAACTAAAAGATGGCTCTTCAGCAAAGAAAAATGTGCTTTTCAGGAAAGAACACAGAAGTGTACAAAACCACCTCTGCCCAAGATTGTTTCCCAAGACTTAACATTGCAATAATAACCTAACAGTCAAAATGGAAACTGTATTTTCTATTCCTGAGAAAAAGAGGTGATTTCTGTTAGTTTTATGAATTCAGGTATGCGTTAGTTCAGCCCCCACCTTGGATGGACTCTGCTGCCTGGCACACAGCACACCAGTGCAGAGCAAGGAAGAGGAGTTCTTCCAGTTCCACGTTAGGAGGGTTTTTCCTCCACATGATTTTACATGGCAAGTCTAGACTGTTCATCAGCCACCCACGGCTTACAGTCACCTTTCCAAAATCCTCTTTAATACTTAATTCTGCATTTTATAATTTTAAGCCAAGTCCGTGCAGCAGGAGACCATGTGTGAAGAAGATAAATGAAAAGCTTAACAAAAACCAGCCTCCCCATGTCCACGAGAACTCTTAGCCGGAAAGATTCAAAACAATAATGCCTGGCATTTAAATACAGCTACAACATCAAAGCGCTTTACAGACCCCACGTATGCTGCAATAAAAGACTTGGGGAATATAAAATGCTCTGCTGTCAGGACAACCGTGTCAGTAATTCCAGCTTAAATACGCCATGTCAGGAGACTTCCACCACCTTCCCTGAGGGCTTACTCCTAATCTCACAGATTTCCTTATAAAAATCTTTCAGACTCTGTAACTAATTGAGCAATTGCTGTGCGTAAAACTTAGCATCGCACAGATTTAGACAGAGCATCCAAAGGGACAACGAACATGTGTAATCCAATCCAAACTATTCTATGATTCTATAAAACATACATTGGTTGGAGAAAGCAGCCCGAAACTCTTACTGAAATTTGCTTCCGTGGTAGATGCAAGGGATCTTAGGGAAAGAGGATGTGCAGGCACAAGGTGTAATGCAGAAGATGACTTAAATATAGCAGTGGAAGGAGACACAAAGGAGGAGCAGTTCAGACTTAGGACTGGAGATCAGTCAGTGGATCAAAACCAGAAGAAATCTGCACATGCTGGTGTAAATGGTGTGACACAGGGCAGGGTTAGACTCGGGAGCTGGGGCACAGCTGGTAAGAGGAAAGATACAGTCCAACACTCAAAGTTATTTTTAGTAGTTGCCATCCATGATCGGATGGAGATTAAGGAATTTATTTCAAATGAATTTTTAGGATGTGAATTACATTTTAATGCATTTTGCTTTTTAAACAAACTTGTCTAAAATTTAATATGAACCAATGATGACTTTCCTGAATATCTGAATTTTTTGTAATCTATTCAAATAATTTATATAAGAAACATTGCATTACTGAATCATGCTGTGAAGTTTAATAAGTTAAAAGGTGACGATTTTATATGAATGTAGAAATGGAATAAATAAAAGCTGTAGCTGCGGACGTCAATTCAAGTTTTATAAATAATGCAGCAAATAATACTGTGGCAGAAGCATCTGAGTGAACTCCTGCCCTATTTTAAGTACTTTTCTACCACAAATGCAAGTATTTTTTTATTTTGAGCATGCAAGTGAGGAGTTTTGTCCTAACTAATTTTCAGTTTTTGTTTTCTTAGGAGATATTCACGAAGATTTTCTTTAAAGTAGCTAAAAGTTAGAAACACAATGTGAATCTAAAACCAGTATTCTTAGTCTTCCTCTTCTCACCTACAAATGAAAACTGGCAGAGAGTGTAAGAGCCTGATGCGAAAGGACTCAGTATGGGCCAGACTTCCTGAAGGTCTTAGATATCCAAAGGTGTTGACAGGGTCTTCGGTGCTATTGAAAATCCTCCTAAACCCCAAGTCTCCTACTGTCATTACATTATTATTTCTGAGGAAGAAAACAATGAATTTGTGTACTGATCATCAGAAATCTCTTTTTCTTCTTTTTTTTAGGAAAATAATAAATGCAAGAAAAAATTAAGATTGAAATTAATTCCCTCAAGTTTCTTCCTCATCTATTGTAAACATAAGGTCAAGCAAGAATGTAAAAACTCTCCGATTTTAATTAATTCACTTGGGACTGAAGTAGACTTACCGCTCTCCCTTTGCTTTCTTATTCTTGTTAAAACCCATGAAAACTTAATAACTATTAGACCTAACAGTACTCTAGAAACATTCATGTTTCAAAGAGAGAGCTCTCTGAATTTCACACTCTTCATCCCAAGCAGCGCCCACTTACCACTCATTGCTATACCTGCCTTCGAGGCACCTCTGCCTACCCCCGTCTTCTCCTTCCTGCCAGGGCTGCTGTGTCCCAGCACCTCCCCATCTTTGCCCAGGTGATTGCCAGTCCAGTAAACCAAGACTACAGCAGCCCTGTGCTGCCAAGGTGTAGCGTCTCCTACGACGTTCAAGGGGCTGTCTGAAGGCAGCCTCTTCTGCAGCCTGCCTACATGTACAGCCAAGGGGCCAAATCATTGCTACTGTGGCAACGCAGAGCAACACTAAATCCATTTAAAAACCCAGCCTTCAGGGGTATATCCATCCCTCCTTTTTTTGAAAAATGGAACCTCAGTGCTGTCCTTACTCTACTTTGTACTAAGCAGCTTCTCTATCAAACTGGTTCTGCCACAGACTGTAGAAGTGTATAAACTCACAATCTCTTTGCTTTTATCACTGTTACTGTCCCCTGCTCTTCAATTAAATCCATTCATGGTAACAGGACACCCTACACTTTCTGCTCAATTTCATTTAAAAAAGTAATGCAACAAAACCACTGAAAACCAAAGTCAGTATCTATGTATAGAGAAAGGCAATGTGGTTTTATTTATACCGAGGAACAGTGACTCGGTTGGATCAAAGTATCAGGTTATGTTTAGGGAACAGGCATGAACTACAGCATCAGGCAGAAAGCTGTACAATTTAAGGCTGAGAGGAAGATCTGTGCAGTTTGTCAGCACTGAACAGCAGGTTTTGATATTCTCCTACAACATATTTGAAAACAGTAAGTCGATTTCCCAATATAACAGTATTCATACTTACAGAGTTCTAAAATATGAGAAGCTTTTCACAGAATTAACCCATACTTCCGAAACTTCCTTTTGCCAAGCATAAGAACCATAAATAGAAACATGAATTGCCTCCCCCTCCTTCTCATATTCTGAAAAGCACTTAAATCAAGAATTCCCTAAATTTTTAATGTATCTTTTTCATTTCTGATTTCAAGAAAGAGTAACAAACCTCTGAGCGTAGACACTAAGTACAATCTTTGGTTGCTTCCCACAGTCTGTCTTATGACTTGCATGGGTGTAGTAATTTTTCTATATTCAGCTCAGGAGCAATGTCCAAGCATTGTTTTAACCTTGAAGCTATGAAAAATCAAAAAGCTCATGTCCTCTTTCCAGTGAAGAGCACCCGTCCTACTCCTATGGGGTTACAAGATGCTAAACAATAAAAATCACACCATTTTCAACATCTGGTCTCCGCTTATCACTACACTACAAGATGGTTTTAGCAGGTAAAAAAAGATGATCTCAAAATCCTGAAGATAAGCAAACTCTCCTTTCACTGTACAGACCTCTGGCGAAAAGAGACAGTAACATTAGAATGATATAAGTAATAATGTAACAAAGGGGATTAGAAGATGGTTAAAATATAAACAGTGTTCAGACTTCACAACATTTACCTAAGTGCTCATAATAATAATATTAGATGATATAAAACTTCGGCCTTTTTTGTGTGATTGCTTAAATTTTCTTACAAAACAGCTGAAGCTTTTTCATAAAATCATTTCAAAGAGAAGTTTTGTTTCAGTGAGGAGGTATAAATATGACAAAATACAACCTGTTTATCCATCTTCTAGGAGGTGATATTTCTTAATTCAGTTATGGAAGAGAAGTGTACTATTTAGCTTATTTAAAACTCATAATTAGATTTTGATTAAATAGCCCAAGACTTGAAATGCAGCGCTCAGACACCCAAAACTTTTAAGAACGTTGCTTTAAAATATTTTTAATCAAACTTAGTAAAGACTATTTTCCTCAATAATGAGCGGGTCTCCACAATCAATGCTCATTGCCTATGTTTGTTTGACCAAATTAATATAATTTAATGGGGTCTCTGCATGAAATGCATGAAACTGGCTTGTGAGAAAAGTTCAGTTAGAAAGCTGAATCTCAGCAGTTCATTTCCAAAAGCCCAAGTTCCCATGTCAGACAGAAGGTCTGAAGCAAATCTGGAGAATTCTGTTTTAATAAGTGGGGGCAACCGATAAGTATTACTGCAACTAGTCAATTGTGTGACTGGAATGTCAAACTTCATAGAATACTGGTGGTTAAATTGCCTCACTGAACAGAAATTACGAGGATTTGAAAGGATTATAAAAGGATAAATTATCCCAGCTGTTCTCATTCTCTTACGCCACCTTTATTAAAATATTTGCTGGAGGCAATGTTGTCCTGATGCTTAATTTTCACAGACACTTTACAGCGACATATAACAGTAGAGCTCTTATTGAATGTATATTGTTTACGTAAGGCAGCAAATGCAGACAATCAGTATTATCATTTTTTTCTCTTTTTCAGGTATCAAATCAAGGGCTTGCTGGTCTTAAAGTTGTTTTTTTTTTTAAATATATTATTGCTGAATAGGCATGCAACTCATTTCTGTCCTGTTTGAGGAGCAATGTACTGTACTGATTGCTAGTTATTATGCACTAGCAATGCTAAGATTTTTATTACTTTAGTTCATCTATTTAAACTGAGAGTTTCGTTAACACCATTAAAAATGAACTACTGAAAAAAGGGGAGGAACAGAAGTGAGAGAGGTGCTGATGCTCTGACCTTCAGCACTAGCACACACAGAAGGAAAAAATGGCAATAGCTTGTGATGCTACATACTCTTGCATTTCCTCCCTTACACCATTCTCTAGATAAAACTGTGTTCTGGATTTCTCTTGGATAAAAAAAAAAAGAAAAAAGAAGAAGCTGGATCAAGAACTTTTCTTTCTTTCTTTTTTCTCTTATGAGCTTGTGCAAAAGCTCATTACCATCTACCAGCTATTTTTGTAGAGAATAAGCTAGGGATGCTCTCCAGTTCTTAAAGGAAAAGTCTACCTGGTATTAATCAGTATTACCTGGAATGAGATCTCATTACAAGTAACAGCTGAAAGAACAAAAATGAGCTGCCTTCTCATTAGTGGAGAAAGCCTCTGCCAGCTGAGTTTGAAACAGGTGAGCATGTGCCTGCACTGTTCCACCTCTTGGGTTGACAAACAGCTTTTTCCATCTCCAAATCAGATGCTCATCTAATTTGCCATAACACCAAATTCATTCAAGTGTGCACGTGTGCGTACACCTGCATTTGGAGATTTTCTTTTAAACCTGAACAGCTAGATACACTCTGTTATAAGAAAGCATTTAACTATGTTTCGTGATTTTAAAAAGTGCCCAGCAATCCTGAAGAGCGAAACAGTCTTGCTTTTCCTTCTCTGATAAGGTAAGACACTATATTTTAAAGTGAGATCCATAACAAAAGTATTTTGTGTATTCACATACTACATTAAAAAAAATATGCTCAAACACACAGCAGCAGGGTGAAGTGGTAGCAGGAGAGACAGGATAAAAAAGCCCCCTCCTTCTTAGTTTAGATCTTCTATTAACCACAATCACTACATATTCAAGGGGATTTTAATGGATGCCAGACCAAGAGAAATAACTTCAATTACCTTAATTAGTTTTCCTTCAAAACTACATATAAAAATGACAAATAGGAATGATGAAACTGATTTCCATATACTTGCCTCTTAGTGCTCAATGAGCGTGGGTTTCTCTCTCTCCCCGTTTTCTTTTTCTTTCAGTTTTGTTTTATTTTATTTTTTTATTAAATCTGCAGCATGGAACAGATTGTCCCAAAAAGAACTATCATTCTTCCATGTCACTGTCATGGATATTGTATTCTGGTAAAACCAACAGATTAATTAGTGCACTGGCAATTCATTCTCCAACTATGGCTCTCGCTCAACTGAGCTGACAAGTTAATGAATTAGTATATATACATTTACCAGGGAACACCCGCTTTTAACTGGGACACTTCTTATGATCAAAAAACCCAAGATCAAACCAGGAACACAATGCTGAAGGCTTTTTTTTTTCCCAACGCTTTCCTCTCCACAGCTGTATATTTTCAATCTTTTCTGTGATAATTATACTAATCTTTTTCATGTATAAATACACCAAGCTTTGATTATAACTCAGAGAAAATGGATCTCATTATTAAATAAAAATACACCATGTGGTTTTTTTTAAATGTCCTACTTCTGAATATCCGGCCTGGATGCTTGTGGGAGGAACAGGTCAAGGAAGCTGTTCAACATACTTTGCGAGACATTTTAATGAGAAAGGCAGCAGTCAATGCAACGCCGTCGCCTTAACACATCAAAACTGCTTCTGCTGCATCAAAAAAAAATTGAAGTTTTTAGCTACAGTTTTCAGTGTGCTGCTTTCTGGTAAAGAAAAACTGCACTTTGATGCCAGTTACCACAATGGTGCTGATGAGTGTGCTGGATCATCAAAGGGGCCTGGAGGGCAGCTGAGAGCTGCAGCAGAGCCAGCAGACTGATTTTACCCCCTGAAATCAGGAGCAACCTGAAATACTCACTGGTGTGAGTGATCACAGCTCTTCTGCTTTGGGACTCGAGCCTGGCCAGCTTCTCAGCAGCTCCAAATTCCTTGTTTCTTTAAAAGCCTGATGCCTTCATGAACATTTTGCTCTCCAGCAGGCACAGCTCTGGCTGCTGCTGTGTGATCCTGAGGCACACTGCAGCCAGCTGCACTGACGGACACATGCTGCTCCTGGCCTCTCCTTGATCTGCTGCACATCTGCCTGCTGCCAGCATGGACTGACTGACCAGGTCACTGCTTGTTTTTGGCATTTTGAAGCCACTGATAAGCTGACACTTTGCATTTGGAGGTAGGAACAAGAGCTGCCTCTGACTGAGAAGTGTTACAACTTCATATTTTAATTAAATATTTGTATGCAGACAGCAACAAATGAACACATCTGTCTGCCAGAAAATTAGCAAAGTGAGGATAACAAGATGTAAGAATCGGAAAGAGTGCAGTGAGCTTGAGACCTGCTGAAATCCTTCTTCATCGAATGATCATTTAATGTCTTGAACAGGTAAGAAATCAGCTAGCTGCTTAAGTCAGAGCTGAAGGCACACAGTGGAAACACTCACAAGCCATAGGCAGCATTGCAGAACATGAGATAGTAAGAAACCAATTATAGACAGATATATTTATATTTCCCTATATGCCTGTAACTGGACCAATATCTAATCTTGTGTCTTCTACAGAGCTACCACAATGTGCTGGTTTTCACTGGGATAGAGTTAATTTTTTCCATAGTAGCTAGTATGGGGCTATGTTTTGGAAGGAGGAATGGGGCGGACATTCGGAGTGATGGCGTTTGTCTTCCCAAGTAACCGCTACACGTGATGGAGCCCTGCTTTCCTGGAGATGGCTGAACACCTGCCTGCCGATGGGAAGTGGTGAATGAATTCCTTGTTTTGCTTTGCTTGCGTGCACGACTTTTGCATTACTTATTAAACTGTCTTTATCTCAACCCACGAGTTTTGTCACTTTTACCTTTCTGATTCTTTCCCCCATCCCACCAGTGGGGAGTGAGTGAGCGGCTGTGGGGTGCTTAGCTGCCAGCTGGTGTTGAACCACGACATAGAAATTGGTACATTTTGCTACAGACTGAATACGACCAGCTGCAAAACGCTTAATTGGTTGCCTATGGTTAAAGAGGCAAAGATTGCTGAAGGACTGCAACTGGAGGAGGATTACAGGTGACCTACTGTTTTTGCAGTCTACTGTCTCCATCTAGCACTTCCAGTTCTTTGTAATCTTGACTGAACTTCTCCCTTTGAAGAATCGGATGCTGAACTTGCAGGAAGAAATGTTCAAACTTAACATGCACAAGTATGTTGCAGTAGGAGCCCACTGAAATGTCCTGGATTCAACACAAGGTATTTAGATACTAGTAGCTGGCTGAGAACTTTTCTGACTCAAAATACACTGCCACACTGACTCTGCAATTTTAGACAGGGAGAGCCAAATTTATATGAACCTTCTGTATGTGGTTTCTCATAAAAAAACCCCGACGAAACAGAACCTTTTACCATTTCCTACAGGAGGAAAAAAAAATACAATCCCTGCCCCAAAAATCTTGTTTTGAAATGCAAGCTAAGATTTTATTTTTCAATTAAAAGAATTCAAGTCTAAATGAAATGTAAACCCAAGGCAAATACATCTCTGGATCCTGTATGACAAGTCAGGAAAATTAATTGGTTTTTGACTGGTTTTATCCCATATTATGACAGAAATTTTTTGGAGACTCACTACCTCCCTGAGACAGAAAAACCATTTCCTGCCCTGCTCTGGTTTCCAGGAAAGACTTTGCTGGATTAGGATGAGTCTAACACAGGACGCTGGCCAAAGATTATCCACCTGAATTGAAAGAGTGCCCACTGCCTATCAGGAGGAGAAAAATTCAGGACCGTTACCTCCAGCCTTATGCTATCCCACAAAGTCCAGATAACTGCTACAAACCTGAATGTCTGCGTCCAGGGCGAAGCACTTGCTGTTGCTGTGAAGGTGGCTCCAAGAAGCCAAGCAGTCAGTGCTTGCCAAAGCACAGGGAATGAAGTGTTGCAACTGTCCTATCTGATTGATCATGCAGCTCTTTCAAAGCTGTTCCTTATTCACTTCTCTTACATCGCAGCCCTAATAGAGAAGCTTTCGCAGTGCTCGCTTCCATCAAGGATATAAATAAACGTGACAAGCTTTTAGGAGCAACCTGTTAGCACTGTCTGTGCATTAGCAGACTATAAAGAAGAAATGGCCTCAAGCTTTTAAAGATGAACTAAGAAGTGCCTCTTCAAAGAACTAAACTGTTCAAATGCGAGAATTTAATTCCTGCTTAGTGACATTCACAACACCATGTGTTAAGTGTGAATTGAAAAAGGCCTTCAGTTTGCAGCTATGCCATTTCCATTCCATCCCTCAGCAGAAGCTTGGGAGTGAGGATTCCTCAAAAAGGACTGAAAATCCTTCATGTTCTTTTACTTGGCTCTAGCAGCAAAAAGAAAAAAGTATAATAATAATAAGAAGCTTTACAATAGGTGTAGAGTCTTGCAGCTTTAACGGGTCTTTTATATTTACAGATCTTTAGACTCTAGCACTGTATTTTCAGTGGGGACAAGACTTAGGAGGACTTGCTCCCACTAGCTGCAGTGCAGCGACAAAAGCAGAGCAACAAGGCAATGCACTAACTCCCAGCTTTACTTTGTTTCCAGAAAGCGAGGCTGCCTCGCTGCAGGGCTTGATGGCTGTATAAATAATCACCTACGTGCGCACGGAACTGAGCTCTGATACCAGCGCATTAGGGAACTGCTGGTACAGTCCATTATTAAAGTACAGGCCCAGTGCTGCAATCCACAAGCATGCAGGTGCGTGCACGATCAATGTGCTCGTCACCTGAAGCTTTTCTCACTCCTGTCTTGAAGATGCATTTCGATCACCTTAATGCAAGAGCTGACCTTAAGAGAAAACAAAACCAGAAACCACTATGAAAGACAGCCACAGGCACACAAAATCTTCCTGTGAAGCAGTGTTACTCATAGCCAGCTGCTTAGGATGAGCATCAGCGCTCGTCAGCTCGTGAGTCAGCAGCACCTGCTCCCCATCACCTTCCTGGAGGATACGTAACACAGCACCATGCTCAGCAGCCCTCTTCAGCATCCAGCCATTTGTGGTTGGACCCAGCCCGCAGGATATGTATTGCATGTCAGCCAGTATGCCTGCTAAATAGAAGCATGCCTTATACCAGTGCCTATACTATTAATTTTGCATATGTGCAGAGGACACTGAACAGTTATCTCACTAGAGCATCACGTCTAAACAGAATCAGATTTGAGCAGAATTAGTAAAGAAAACTTGGAGGAATTTTTAGTTTTTAAGGATTCAGTAGGTAATACTTTAATCTCTGCGTAGTCCTGAACCATTGTTTCAGTTTAAGTGCATGTCTGCAAAGGTGCATACATAGAAACCACATACGACTCTACTATTCAACCCAAAAGTTTCTCTTATTTTGCTTGTCAGACCATGCAATACTATTGTACCTGGTGTTCAGCTGAAGCAAATTATAGTAATTTAAGAATCCCATGCAGGATTTCCACACAATAATAATTCATGTGCATATTACAGTTCTTAAGGAGTGCTCTATTCCATACATCAATGGCTGCAATTCCTATAGATGTGAAAAGTCTTGACAGATAACAGGTTTACTGTGCTTTCTGACCACCTCCAGTGGTAAGTAATTTACCATCCATCCAGTAAAGTTATGATAAGCCTAATGTCCTGTTGCTTATTAATTATCAGCTCAACAAGCCATTTAAGCAGGAAAGAAATGCACAGCAAGCTGCTTCCTGCCATCCCGCATATTTGCTGTAACAAATGGTTCCAGAGTTTACAACACGTCACATTGAGCAAACTGGTCAGGATTCCTGAACGCAGCATTGTTCGAAACACATCCCTGCATCTAACTTAGGCATATTTGTTGTGGCACTGTGAGGTCTTCCTTCCTTCACCACAGGAAGCGGGATGGTCTACAGAGGTCAGTTTAGGTGACTGAAAAAAAACCCTCCCACCCCTGTGCAGCCCTCCCAAAATTAATTCCCTGTCTATAGTGTACCAACAAAGCCAGAGCTGAGCCCCCAGCCTCAAACAAAAATAACTTTGCCTTTTAATGTGAATTGACTCCACTGGATATCACTGTATTTCATAGTGGAAATACTGATCTTGAATTGTTTTAAACTGATCTCATATTTGCCTATCTATTTGGGAGACCATAGTTTTAGGCGGAGTCCTGACATCACTGAAAACAGTGGAAATTTCTCTCATTCCCATATTCAACCTTGTAATTTTAGGCACAGTAGCACAAACTAGGTATCTACCTACCTGACCTGTGGACAGTCTTGTGTATCCAGTTTGACCTAGACTACACCTGCACAACTTTAAAGCTAAATTGAGCTCAAATAATTACTGCCCTCTTAGCTTTGTTTGTTTCAAAGCTACCCTACAGAATTTGAGTACTGCAAAGAGGAAAACCAGAACAGGCAATCCGTGTCCTCTTTCTGGCTCTGCAGCAGCCACACCAAGGAGTAGAAACCTTCCAATACCTCATTGCTTCCTCTTCCGTGAAATTAAAAATAAAAATTATCCATTTCACTGGATATTGTAAGCATTTCTGCACCAGCTACAAGTTTTGGTGTAGAGAGTGAACGGAAATGTAAGATATAAATATCATGCTACAGTCAGTCACATATGCAGTGGCCCATATGCAGATTGCTGTTCCTGGAAGAATTCCCAAGTTACCATTGCTCCTATTCACTTTGACAGCTCTAATTCGATTTTTGTTCTGGAGCTCTCTTTCTAGAGGAGAAAATGGCAATGATCACAAAACACTGATAATGTGCATAATAAAAAGCAGACCTCACTATCATTCTCATTTGTATGGCAGTATATTGGCATTTTTATTTGCCCTGTTTGCAACACCAGTTTGTAGACCAGCCCTGAAGTCTCCTTTTCTATTCAAAAAGTTGAGCGTGTAGTGCCAGGCACACAACAGCTCCCTCCCTGTTCCAGCGAGGGCTTCCTAACTTCTCATTTCTAGGGATTAGAGAACTTCTGTTCTGCAGCATAGAGAACTCCTCGGATACCAGTAGGAATTAGAGAAAGTTAAAATTGTGCCTATTCTTTTCTGCTGCCTCATTAAGTGCAGTGGGATTTAAATACTGGAAACTACACACTAAAGACAACACAACAGAGGTTTTCCTACTCTCTAAGAAACCATTCTTTCACAGATGTGGTCTTTATTTGACACGCTCTCTACTGAGCATGAGATCAAGCAAAGCAGACCAGAGTCAACTTTCAATTAAACTCAACAGCTTTTCTTGATTCATGTAGGACTTCACTCCAAGCATAAGACATCTGGCACAAGCTTTGGATGCTAGGATGTCATGTTTACTTATTTTTTCCCTTTGAATACACACAGGTATATGCATATATGGAAGTGGCATAAGATAATTTTTTTAAAACCCCATTAATTTATTTAGTGCATTCACTTCCCACCATTCGTTATTGCTGCTTAAAGTACTTCATCTCAGGGAGAACCTTATTAGAACCCAACGATATAACATATGGTCACATTTGCTGCTCTGTACACAGACTCCTTTGACAAAAGAGCAGAATCATCACAAGATATAAAAAGCACAGGTTCAAAAGGTGAGTTTTGTTACGCTGGTATGAGAATCTGGGTTTTTTTTGTACTCACCCTATACAGACTATTTTGCTCAGAATGACTGTGGCTCATGCCATAACTGTATCATGCATTTTCTTATAATATGGCTATGCAACTAAAGCCAAGGGATGAACGCAGGGTAGTCTCCATCTTACATGTGACAATGAGAAAACAACCCTGCCCCTAATGTTCTGCACGAGCCTATTTTCTATCACTTGTCTATATAGTTCCCTATAGTTTAGGGATATAACAAGGTCTCATCAAAATCAACAGCTTACATGATCAGCAAAAGCTTTTGTGCTGTACTGTGTATGTACCACTTTAACTCCAAAATTCAAACTGGGGTAAAAGGATGGAGCATTAGACCAGAATCAGAGAATCTGATTTCCATTTGTGGCTCTGCCACAGTCTTGATAGGCGACACAAGACAAACCATTCACCTCTGTGTGAAGTCTACTGAAAGCTGGATTTCTCTGCAGGAGCGGAGAAAAACAGAAAGTTCATGTAAGTAACATCTGCAAAATGCAGGAAGGTAATGGGCTAAAGGCTGTCAGCCTTTCAAATAAATAAAGGTGATGGCCAGAGCCCACCTTCATTAAATATTTTTTCTCTTCTCATGAAATGACCAGACTGAAAATCCTGAAACATTTTTGGCAGAGCAAAATTTGCAGGACATATTTGTTACAAAAAAAAAACAAAACAAAGAAGCCCTACTGCTCTTAAAATAGCACTAGGAATCAGCTAAAAATGATGTACTTAGGAGACAGAACTTAACACTGGCACGGAGAAACAAATACATTTCCCTTACGGCCTGTGTAAGACCATTTGAGTACTCCTTATATGATTACTTGCACCTTCAAACTTCGTATTTTCTTTCTTTCTTTCTTTTTTGAGCTGGAAATCAGCTCCAAGATGGAGACAAATAGAAATAGTAAGGCGGAACTTCCAGCTGAAGCTATCGGAATCAAAATTCCTACCTTGGGAAAACCAGATATTTTTTTTTTTTAAAGCCCCAGGTCCTGAAGTAGCATAAAAATTTCAGCTTTTCATTGAAACTAGAGTTTGTATTCAGCCTTCATATTTGTAGAAAGCTACCTGAAACCCAGCTGAACTGCAGCCAAAAGCCAATCAAAATTATGATAGAAAACGCAAATGAAGCAAAGCTCTAAAATGATTTTTAAGGCATTAACACAGTTTTTGTGATCAGACTTCTGATATTTTGCTATTCACATTTGGCAATGCTGAGGAGGAGATGCAAGTGACACCAGTTCACAGTCCACTGTAAAATGAGACTGTCTTAATCTGTGGTCAAATTAGTTCTTTTGTGACATTTTCGCTTTAACATTTAATAGTGCTTGCTCAGGTAAGGAGGGGAAGGTAGATGGGAACTGCCTCAGCCATTTGAAATAATCCCTGCAATTTTAGTCTTTATTTTGAATCACTACCCTGAAAATTCAACGTAGCTACTTTGGAAAGGAATACAACAAAAAAAGGAGAGGCTGTTCTTCAGGAAAACCAGGCTAGTACATTTAGCGGGCAAAACACTAACTCAACAACAACAGAGGAAGGGGAATTGTATAATTTTGTTTACATCACATCATGTTTCCAGTTGAATTTATAATTAGCTACAATTTATTCAAATTTGGCCTTTACTGGATTTAATAAACTACGATGTTCCCTGTTGCCCTTTAACGAAACTGCCTGGTAACACGAAGTAATGGAGTTAATGAGGGACATCATGAAAATAGTACTAGACAAGCTGATAAACTCTTCTGTACATCATGATACAGCTATTTTTTTCCCAAAGCCTGATTTTGCTCAATTAGAGAAGAACTGGGAGATGTGCTGAATGTTATTGGAAAGCCATTGTCAAATACTATAAAATAAGATACAGGTTTGGCTCACTAATATGATTTACATCCAAAAATCAAATGCTAGGGAAGCGAGGGTTTCAGCAGGGTCAACTGCTACACCTGAGTTGGCAGCGAAGCGCTAGGACAGCAGTCACTGCTTCCTAAGCTCCAGTTCTGCTAAGTGGCATGGCCACCCGCCCATCGCTGCCTGCCAAATGTGTTCCGCTACTAATTTTAACTAGTTCAAATATGAATGAGTAAAAAGAAGCAGGGAGCCCATTATTACAGAGAAATACTACAAAGCACGGCCTTATTTTACCTACATGAAAGACAGATTTTTGTCACTCGACAGCAGCATGAGCAGAATCCCACTAATTTCCATGTAGCAAATCCAGTGACTCTCAGCAACAAAACTCCTGCGGCTCCTGCTCTTTCTCTCGGAATAGATTTATTGGTTAGGTGCTACACTGAAGTCTCCTATTCCTTGCTTTTTATCAGCTGTATAATTTGGGTTCAAAATCCTGAATATTGGGTGGCCTTGTTCCATTTTACCCAGTAACTTGCCGAATTCTGTAATAAATGAGTAACTGTTTGTACTCTGAGTTTTATGGATCTAACTCTTCCACCCAGGTGCCAGCCACTAAAACACTCACCAGTGTTTTCAGGTATTCAATTTCTCCTCGTCTGCAGCTTCTGCAGTTTGAGTTTCATTTGAAGATGACAGTGCCAGTCCCCTGTCTAGCTAGGGACAGAGAAGGAAGACACTCAATGTGCTGCGTGCACATCGTCAATATATTTTTTTGTTTGCTTTTCTACAAAGAAGGAACAATTTCTACAAGGCTCATTTCCTCCATCAGACTCAGAACTATGGAACAGCCCTTACAACCCTGCAATTGTGTCTTGTGGGCAAGACACCATCGAGACAGGGACAAAGGGCTTCTCAAAGAAATGTTTCCAGGGCGATACCACGCACTACAGTCCTGCAGTACAGAATCATCCATTCTGCTGACTCTAAGCACAGAAACACAGCATTCCTGCCAATTACTCACAACAGTACAGACATACAGTGTTGAGACACTCGGTGTCACTGCTTTTCCTCAGCTCCTTCCTTTACAGGACACCAGAGCCACTTTCCTGCTTTGCACCTTCCACTATGCCACCATTTCTCTCCTTGTCCTCAGCACTTGACTCGATATGACCACCAGGAGCTGGCACTGCCTGTCATAACAGGACCTGCATTTAGCTCTTCCCCCCGTCTCTCACACCTTCTTACAACTCCTCCAGCCCTTACAGCAAGTCTGCACAAGCCCAGGATGCAAACCCAAGGTGTATGTATTGGGTTTACGTCGCCAGGTTTTGGTAGCAGGGGGGCTACAGGGGTGGCTTCTGTGAGAAGCTGCTAGAAGTTTCCCCCATGTCCGATAGAGCCAATGCCAGCCAGCTCCAAGACGGACCCGCCACTGGCCAAGGCCGAGCCCATCAGCGATGGTGGTAGCACCTCTGTGATAACATATTTAAGAAGGGGGAAAAAAAAAACCTGCGCAACTGCAGCCGGAGAGAGGAGTGGGAGTATGTGAGAGAAACAACTCTGCGGACACCAAGGTCAGTGAGGAAGGCGGGGGAGCAGGTGCTCCAGGCACCAGAGCAGAGATTCCCCTGCAGCCCATGATGAAGACCATGGTGAGGCAGGCTGTCCCCCTGCAGCCCGTGGAAGTGCATGGTGGAGCAGATATCCACCTGCAGCCCATGGAGGACCCCACACCGGAGCAAGTGGATGCCCAAAGGGGGCTGTGACCCTGTGGAGAGCCCGCGCTGAAGAAGACTCCTGGCAGGACGCGTGGACCCATGGAGAGAGGAGCCCATGCTGGAGCAGGTTTGCTGGCAGGACTTGTGACCCCGCGGGGGACCCACGCTGGATCACTTTGTGAAGAACTGTAGCCCGTGGGAAGGACTCACGTTGGAGAAGTTTGTGAAGGACTGTCTCCCATGGGAGGGACCCCACGCTGGAGCAGGGGATGAGCGTGAGGAGTCCTCCCCCTGAGGAGGAGGGAGCGGCAGAGACAGCCGTGATGAAATGACTGCAACCCCCGTTCCCCATTCCCCGTCCCCCTGCGCCGCTCAGGGGGAGAAGGTAGAAAATTCGTGAATAAAGTTGAGCCCAGGAAGAAGGGAGGGGTGGGGGCAAGGTGTTTTTAAGATTTGGTTTTATTTCTCATTATCCCACTCTGATTGGTAATAAATTAAATTAATTTTTCCCCAAGTTGAGTCTGGTTTGCCTGTGACGGTAATTGCTGAGTGATCTCCCTGTCCTTATCTCAACCCACAAGCCTTTTGTTATATTTTCTCTCTCCCGTCCAGCTGAAGAGGGGAAGTGACAGAGCGGCTTGGTGGGCATCTGGCATCCACTGCAGTGTACAGCTTGTTGTCTTCCCTAGAGCCAATCTGTGCAACAAGCCCCAGGAATACACACCGATGCTGATCAATACCCATCAATGAAATGGGCCATTTCATTAGCAGCAGAGCTCTGGAGGCAGCCTCTCTCACTGCAAGCTGGCTGGATGCCACCACAAGCTGCTCTCAATTTCATCCCCTGTAACTTGACGCATCATTGACAGACGACAGATGAAAGAGGTAGATTGTGTTCATTCGGTCACCAATTTTACTGTAAAAAAAAAGGCAACTTGGGAAATAAAACATTTCCTCAACTTCTCCTTTTAATATGTGAAATTCAAGTCAAAAGCTAGAAGGTTTTCTAGCATACAGAGCCACGTAACTCACAATGAAGATGACACGCACTGTCGACGATAGGACTGGCAACTTTCAATATCACTGTATTGGCTTTGGACCTGACACTGACTCAGCCCATACCATGGCTGAAGCTACAGGCAATAAAACCAGGAGCTGAACACACTATGCTTCTCTGCTTCCATCTTTCTAAGTACCAGGCGCAGGAGCCAAAGCCATAACTCATTTAAGGTCTACTGCTGACCTGTCATATAGATGACTGCTCCAAGCAAAGAGTATCAGATAATGAAAAATTGTGGGGGGGAAGCAGTGATTTATAGAACTAAGTTAATGTGCAAAAATGAAGCTGAGCAATTAAACTTTAAAGAGGCTGCCATTGATCAGAATCCATCAGTGGCAGTCAGAAGAGTGAATAAACACCGTTTCATATCAGGCTAATCAGAGGTGACAAAGAAGAGAAACCTGCTTTGGAAAGGACTCCTGGAACAGGTCACCCTTGACAGCCACAAGAGAAAGCCTACAGAAGCATCAGCACAGCACTTTGCTGCATAGCAAGGGCACGCTCAGGAAAGATCAGCAACACAAACCTCACAGGTAACTCCCTGCTCCAAAGACCCCTCAATCTCTGCAGACCCCCAGGACCTGCACCCAGTTATGTGCTTGTTGCTATTTCAGTACTATCCTGGAGTCGGGAGGCCTAGGTCTGTGTGATGATTTCTGTTAGGAAATAGCCATTTCAGTGGACTGCTGGGGATTTTACTTTTCTGCAGAAGCAAAATCACATCCTTCCATGCTTGAAAATGGAATAAGGAAGAGAATACACAATTGTACAATAATAACTAAGGGTACAAATGAAGCTGTGCTGGTGCACAGCTAATGGCGAGGATGGTTAAAAAAATTGGCAGAGAAGATATCAGGAAAAAGGTAGCAGAAAAGAAATAAAGAAGGGAAAGGAGGAAAGACCTGCAGGATAAGCAGATAAGGACATAGCAAAACAGAAATTCTGGGGACAGGGTATTAGAAAATAGTACGCACAAAGGAAAAAGGAAAATGAGAATGGAAATAGAAAAGGAGACAAAAAAATAAAAATGAAATAAAAATCCAAAAGAACAGATATTTGAGCCAGAATAAAGAGGAACATTGAACTGTGTGTCAGCATCCTTACACTGCATCCACCTTTGAGGTACCTCAAATAGTAAGAGTTTCAGCCTGCATGCCTCTGCATCTCCTTTGCACTGTTTTGTTGCATTTGTTAAGACAAAACTAATCCTCTCTGTGTTGTTCTAATTTGAAACGAGAAGCAACTTTTAAAAGTCTTGAACAATAGAGTAGAAGAGAGATGAGAATTTTATCTGCCATACTCAGATGCAAGCCTCACCAAAGAACCACCACATTTCACTGTTACAGCAGCTCAAGTAAATCTAAAAGCTAAACTGAAATCTCAGAAACCAGTACCAGAGAGCATGAAAACATACGAGTAGAAGTAGTGAGTTGGAGCTTTTCCAATCTGCTGCAGACTGCTGACTCTTCCAGACTGTTACACAGAGTGGTTCTGCAACAACAGTTTTTCACCTGTGATTCATTTTAAACAATAGATCTGATCCTGAGTAAGCGTTACTTATCTAGTTCGTGCTGGATGTTCCTGACACAGTACGTTAGGGAGAATTTAAAAAATAATAATAATTAAAAAATCACTTTAAAAAAGAAAAGATACACTTTGGAAGTGAATCCTCTGATTGCCTCCGCTTACAGCACTTTGATTTGCATCACAGAGTGACACGATCTGCCCGAACTGGATTTCTCTCTGCTGAAATTAAAACGTTAAAATGCTATCCAACAAACCCAGTCTGAAGTGACCTCTTCTCTTCATGAAGCACACCGTGCATGGACGTGTGGATGTAGGCTAGGACTATAGACTAATTTAGGTCAGAAGAGACCTCTAGAGGTCATCTGCTCCAGATGCCAGCAGCACCAGCTTAGGTTGCTCAGGGCTTTGTTCAGCTAAGCTCCAAAACCCCTCTGGCCAATCTGTTCCAGTGTTCAAATATCCTAATTCTGAAATCTTTTTCCGTAATATTTGATTGGATATTTCTTTGTTACAACTTATGACTGCTGCCTCTCGTCCTGTTACCATGCAACTCTAAGATGATTCTGTTCCTGCCTTCTCCATACCCTCCCCTTAGATAGCTGAAGAGAGCAGAAAGATCCCCTTCAGCCTTCCCTCCTTAAGCCTGAAATTTTTAATGTGCACTTAAGTTACAGTATTCACTCTGAAATTGTTACACCATGCTAACATTTTCATTTTTCTTGTCAAAAGCATTTTGTAATCAGCACACCCTCAGTGTCAACTGCTGCTTGTACGGATCTGCTCCCGCCGTACAAAGCTACTTGCTGATGCAGACACAGCCATACCCCGCCAGTTTGCGTACAGCCGGCGCAAGGACAGCACGCCCAGGAGCACTGCAGCGCACTTAAACAGGTATTTTTTTGGCTCGGCTATAAGCCGTAAAAAGCTTAATTACATTAGCCCAAATAAGTCATTCGGCAAAACCTTTCTGGCAGACGGCTAAAAAACACACCCTTGAATACAAACTCATCCCTTCAGTATTGGTTCTGGATAGGAATTAAGGAGAATTAAAAATATTTCAGCTTTTACAAATATCAGTCTGAAACAGCAGTGGTCTAGATGGCCGGTGGGATTTTGCCACCATCACAATTTCATGGTCATCCTCAACACTAATAGAAAGCTAATGTGATACAGTTCTGAGTCATCACTACTTTTTTATATGTTTAAAATCTCAGTTGCTTCCAGCAGCAACTAATTGTTTATTAATTCCACCACAGAAGATGCAGTAAGGGATTTACAGTAATTAATAGAAGCTAATCTGCTTTCTGCCCTGAACTGTCACTCCTGCACATGAACTAATGAAGCAGTGACTGATCCCCAAGCTCCAGAGCTGCAGATATGAAGCCGAGTTCTGTGCTACCTTTTCCCTAGTACTCAGGAAAGGTATCAGCTTTGTGCAAGACGGTAATACAAAACAATTCTTTCCTTTTTGCTAAAGCAACTGAGAGAGGACAATTGCCTCCATCAACTCTTCATCCATCACCTTCCTGTCATCTTTCAATTTATTTCTGTCACTCTTTGTGGGAGGAAAGGTGTGTAAATGCAGCTCACAATCATGAACCCTGGTGACTATCTGTAACTGCAATCCACTCCATTGCTAATCCTTTACAATGCCTCTTCCAGATTTATTTACCTTTGCAATAAAGCTAAGAGATTCACAGAATTGGCTGCATTTGCAGGGCATTTTTTACTCTGTACTGATAAATATCATCAGCACAGAGATATATGGGGAAAAACCCCCATAAATCAGAAAGTCTGAATCAGCTCAACTTTACATTTCAGGTATGCAGACAACATACATCCCGCCATTCATCAGATACTGCATTACTTAGATGCACTCATGATTAGTAAGACAGGAAACAGGAAAAAGAAGCCCTCCTTTCTCTGCTTGACCCAGAGTTGGGTGACTGTCGCCCAACAGACATATCCTTGCTAACATACCAACATACCCAAATGCTTCTCCATTGACACTAGCCCAGAGTTTCTAAAGAGCTAGACAATACACTTGCTAGGGTGTCAAGTGAGTTGATCCCCCTTCCAAATCACAAACCAAATTTTCTTAAATGATGAAAAGGTGGCTGTAGAGCGGTTAGGCTCATTTTAATGGAGAGCAGCTGTAAATGCTGGCATGTATAATTAGGAAAATAATGCCGCAAATATTTAGATAACAAAAACTACAAACAACGTCTGTGATGACAAAGCTAAAAGTGATAAGCAGCCGTGATTTAAAACAAACTCATTATGTCTGATAAATCTATTCTCTTTCTGGATAAAGAACATAGGAAATTTACTAAATCTGGTCATGAGCAAAACATAGTGGGATGGAGTGCAGCTGCAGAAATGTCAAACTATCCTCACAAGGTTATACTTGACATTCTGGGAGAAATACAAACAACATAAACTTGGAAGAAGAATTCCTAAATGTCCTTAAAGAACTATAATTAGTTATTGCAGGTCAAAACTATACCAAATAGCAGGATGGTGACGAGAGCAAAAGGAAAGTGGATTTTGCCTCTTAAACTTTGCCATTAGGTAAAAAAAAATAAATGACAGGCACCCCAAAATTCAGATGCTAATACAGTATTCTGGAGCAATCCTAACGTGGTAATGATCATCTTGGTATGCAAAGCTGTACAACTGATTTTTGCTTCTTCTTTTAAGTTATGGAATGAAATCTTGTTCTTCAATGCAAATTCTACTTCAGCTTCAATTCAATTTCATCTATGCATTTTAATTTGAGTTGCCAGGAGAAAAATACAGATTTTTTACATAGTAACTTTTTAAAACGGTCTAACACTAACTGTTGCCCATTTTAAAAGCAAAAAAAAAAAAAAAAAAAGAAAAAAAAAAACAAAAAACAGATTATTATTTTTGCTATGAGCTTTCTGCCTTTTTTTTGCAGTAATATGGACTGGATTGCAAATATGAAGACAGAGTGAAAGCACGGCCTCAGTGAATGATTTCCACATACGCACTCCTGTGTACAGTCATTTGCTTAACATACATTTAGCATAATGACAAAAACGCATTTTCCCATCCCCTAGCAAGTTTTTCTTTCTGCACTACAAGGAAAGACAGTACCTGAATTTCAAACCACAACTAGTGGGGAGCAGTTTCAATGCCTTAAGGTTCTACTGTCAACTGCCTACATGCCTGACAGATGTGCCACAGGTAAACAGAAACTATTTAAAAAAAAAAAAAAATATTTTGTAATTATTTTGATATTAAACTCATATTCTGAAAAGAACTACTGTATGCTTGCAAGTCTAAGGAAAAAAAATAACCCAAACAAACCTGCTGCATTAGCATGGGCATCTACTTGTGGTATAGCTACAGGGCTTCTTCAATATTGCTCCAAAAGTCAGAATAGAATTTTGTTTTACAAGAAAAACGTACTTGCCCTCTGTCTGAAGTGACAAAGATGATAATATTTGTAATGAAATATATTTTAAAATACATGTTTTTAGCAGAAAGAACTCACTCAAGAGTCCCCACAAATTCCCACTCACCTGCCTCTCACTCACATCTAACATTGTCAAGCTATTTTTTCACTTGCCATAATCCAGGATGTCTAAGACATATCAGTTCTGTGTGTCCTTCAGTGTTATGGGGTATCAAACTCTTTGTTGGGATAAAAAGCTCCATGCCATGTCTCCAGCAAACTGGTTTTTCCTCCTTTTTCAAGGGAAAAATGCCCTGCTATTAGAACTAGATTAAAAGAAAACAGAGCTCAATTGCCAGACAAGCAGTTTACATTTATGATCTGGAGGCCAAACAATGTCTGTGCTTCACTTGACATATAATAATGGAGAGGCTGCCTGCTCCGTAGCATTGACCAGGCATATGCCATTCTGTGGTAACTCTGGCACTTTAAATTGAAGACTCCTTAGTTTGGAATTTTGTCATTACTTTTCTACACAGATGAGCTGTAAGAACCACTGAAATTAAAAACATTGCAATGGAACGATTATTTTAAGAAACTGAAATTGGGAGCATGAAAATTAAGAAATAAACCCAAAAAACTAATTACTGTCATAAAGGAAAAAGATGAAATCCTGGAATATGCCCATAACATTTCAGATAAGTTATGTGGAAACAGCAAGAAGCACAGTGAATTCACCACTGGCCACTACTCCCTGTGAGACCTGGGGAGTACCGATAAGGCAGGAGGTTAGAGCTACCAGAAAGAAACCAAACACAAAAATTACAAAATGTAAAAAGCAATGCCAGCACATCAAATTCAAGCAAAGTTACGTGTAAGAAGGTTTCCTCTGGGCACCTCATAAAACACATTCAGCATTTTAACACTCCTTTTCTCTGTTTGAAAACTTGAACATTAAGAAATTTGTCAGACAATATTCAAGGCAAACTTCTACCTGACTTGAGCACACAGGTAATCTCAGACACTTGATCAACCCTTAAAAGCTGCTGCATATAAATTAGCGTGTGATAGTTACCTCATGAGTTTTCCCTCAGTTTATGGTAAGTAAAAGAAAAAACGGCAGAGCCATTTTAGTCTAAGGTTTTGTGTATTTATAAACACATGTATCTATTTGGATCATAGTTACATCAGTGCTAATATTCAATGCCTGTTTAATGTTCTGCTTTTACCTAAACAAAAATTGTAGCTTAATATTGGTTAATGAAAAGGTATGTTTTCAGCTCATTTTAATTAAGCAAATGCAGTAATGACCATGTGAGCACTCCTACTCTAGCTCAGTAAAACTGATGCCAACAAAGGCATAAGCAAACCTGTTTCTAATCTGTTCAGGGTAAACTGAAATACTCAGTCAGCCTCTCTTTACAATAGCTCTGGGACTGTGATTAAAGCTTCTTCAAAATCAAGTACCTGACTACACTCATAAAATAAACCTGGTTTATCTTCATTACCTGAAACTATGGTAAAATGATGCCAGGCAAGCATTTTACCCTTCTCCTTTAGTCAACGGGAAGACAGTTGTATTCAAGCTAATTCTGCATGGGTAGATATTTCAATGAATTTGAAATGGAAACTTTGAACTTGAAATTACCCCATTGTAACTGGAGCCACACTGAGATTTTATTGAAATATAAATACTGCATTTCTGCAGCATCACTAGGTTACCTAACCTGAGCATGTGGGCATACTGGAAAGCATCCACTAAGAATTATAAGAGACCTGGAGACAACATTAAAGAAAAAGTGATGGAAAGCCACATGGAAAAAATAATGGAGGGGTGCAGTCGAAACTGTAAAAGGCTACCCAAAACCAGAAGGAAATAATCTGTCCCATCAGCTTGTAGTGGCCAGGGAAGGAGAAGAATTCCTTGTGTCAGCAAAGCTCAGGTTGCCTGACAGGGATGCTAGGAAGGGTGGGCTCCAGCAGCCTGAAGAGCAGTCTGGAAGCCCAGCGCTGGAGGGCTGCGGAAGTACCTTGTGCGAGTACCTGTCCCAGGTTACATAGGTATAAGATGTGTATGCTGCCTTGGGGCAGCAGGCAGCAAGAACGCCTGCTTGAAGGTCCTGCCTTGGCCTACTTAGCCAACTCCACCTGACTCCAGAGAGAGCACACGCGGTTACAACCATCTACTCAATGCATATTTTCAATTACATTTTCTGGTGTATGATGGAGTGTCTGCACTCAATTCAGGTCTCCCTCTCCTCGCCCGACACATTCATGTATCGGAGGAAAATAACTCCTGTTCAATCTGCAGAGTCACAGACTGGTAAATCCTATATAAGTACCCAGCAAATGAGTGAAACGATCCTATTGGTTCACTGTTTTCCAGAGATTTTCAATGATTAGGGCAGCATAGTTTCACATAGGAAAACTGTCGTAATCTTACAACACCAAGACAGTGCATGAAGGAAACCCAATTACCATACTTCACATGTATAGGCTTCCAGAAGTCTTTTAGTAAGGTGATTCACAAGAAGGTACTGAAGAACACCAAGTAGTCCAGCAGAAAAACAAGGTATTTTGAAAAAGAAAGAACTGTCCAGAGACAGAATGCAAAGAGGAAAGATCAATTCCTTTCTGTGAAAACTAGCAAGTTGGGGGGCTTGAAGATTTCACATCGGTGCTGTTTGCTTCAATAAAACAATCTGGAAAATTGGTGAGGAGTGAGATAGATAATTTCAGGTGCCATGAAGTTACTAGCTCCTTCATGGAGCCAGCAAAGGACTAATAAGATATGGTATTTCTTACACAGTGGTGAAACGTGCTCAGTTCCCTACAGGAGTAGGGTGAATGATGAAAGTAATGCAAAGCACTAATGCCATCTTCAACAGATACTGTACTAACCCAGTGCTCAATAGAGTTAAAAATTTGGGTATGGTGCTTGCGTTTCACACAAAAATCCTCCCTGCTCCTGTAATATCTATAGATATCTGGTAACACCTTTGTGAATGTAATTTATTGTACTGACATCTCCTTTTCTGCTTCTTAAATCCCATTACTGATTTACTTCCTCCTGAATACATTATCCAAAAAATAATGCTAGGAGTGCCAAATACATCACTTCATTAATCATTGGTATGCTACTCAGTCTCCTCAGGCAGTTGTCTGCTCTTCGATGTCCTCAGACTATACTTATTCTCCTATATCAAGAGACATTCAGGGTGATATTGGGATTGGGGGGGGGGGTGACCCACAAAACCCATGATATCCTAAATGGTCACTGATCTGTGACAGTTATTGCAGAGCAATATTACTGTCAGTCTGCCAGTCAGCCAAGAGTGATAGGCGACCCATCACACGTCCTCTAGCCCAGAGTGAATTCTAACGTCTTTCAATCACCACCATCTGAAACTGTGAAAAGGAATGATCTGACAAAGAATTAACAGAAATAAAAGTAGTCACAAAAACAGTCAAGCATTTAATTCTTCCCTGGAAAAGACTAAGAAAAAGGATTTAAAAGGATTTAAATATGAACAAAAGAACAAAATGAGGGCAATATGCCCGCTTTCATGCCTTGCAAGTACACTGCTAAACACAAAGCCTCACTAATGTCTTACGGTATTTCAGCAAAATGTAAGTGTTGAAGTCAAACTTCCGTACGTTTTCCTGGAGCCAGCTCTGCTAATAATAACGATAATAAAGGCTAACCCCACAGGTTGGTTGGTTGGTCTGTTTGTTGAGGGAATTAGGGAAAGAACATACAGAAAGGGATATTGCCAGGGACAGTATATATTTGTAAAAATTTGAGATAGCTGAATATGGTTTGAGTTTTATTCCAAATGACACTATTTTGTAGGAAAGGACATACTTTTTGATCCTTTCTAAGGATTTTGTATCCTTTTTAAGGTAAATGAAAGAGAAATACAGCCAAAGGGTGTTACACTTTATGATGTTTCACTTCAAAATGGTGGACATAGCAAAGAAACACATCACCCGATACGTGATAAATGAGTATTTTTTGGATTAGAAATAAAGAAAAAAAGAACAAATGGCCAGGGGTAACACAGCCAGAGTAGGTGGGCTTTAGATCTTTGCAAGACCTTAGCTGGACTTTTTTAAATTACAGTAGAGTCTACTGCATTCTGCGGTCTCTAGTCTGCTGACAGCTGTTGTGGGTTATCAATTTCAGCAGAAACTGGAAAAGCTTTACAGCTGCTCTAACCTCTACCAGCAATGAAAAAGTTGTCTTCGTTACTGGAGAGTCCAAAGAGCTGTTTCTCTCCTGTCTACCCAACTTCTTTTGAGACAATCAACTTTGACAAGGAAAAACCCCGTTTCCAGCTGTAATGGACATGAGAGCTTTGATTGCTGATGCAACTTTCACAGGCTGGGTACGTTTCTCTAGGTGACATTAACAGTGGTCAGAAAAGATTCAGTTTACACTTCAAATAAAAATCAGCATGCATGCAGTTCATAAGCCGCATTAATGCACCCTGTGCTTTGGCCTCTCAGTACATACAACACGAACAAGGGCCATGGTCCAACATCAAACCCAAACTAAAGCTTTTACCACAAAAAGTGGTCTTTCAAACAAAGTGATTTTGGATATCTATTGGATTTGTTAACTAGAATTCATGGTTATGTGCTGTTATACCTATTGAAAAGGATTAAACTATGAACTGCCTTGATGCACTTCCTTAACACTGGCCCCACGATCCTGCAGCCTCGGGACAGTCACCATTCCAGGTGACTGTCAACTATCAAGAGAGAGCTGCCAGCAAAGCCAGCTGAACAGCCACAATGATTGTAAGTATTGAAGAAGAAAAGAAAAAGAAAATAGAATCCTTTTAAAACTTGGAGGAGAGGGGATGAACAAGAATTTGGACAAGTCAGAATAGCACTTCCTTGGATATACTAGTATCTCAGATGGCAGATGCCAATAACTTAATGGGTTCAGATCTTCACCAGAGGCTCTGAACTGCTCCTAGGGCTACAGAAGCCGATTTGTACCTAACCCTTTACGCAGCACTAACAAAAAAAAAAAAAAAAAAAAAAAGAAAAATGCCCCTAACTCTAGAGTTTGTACTAGCTGCATTACAGTGCCAAGGTCTGTTACCTTGCTCGGGTTATCCTTGGCAGTTGTGTCAGTGCCAGCCACGCAAGCTAAAGCAGCCACCCGTGAGATGTGAATCTGCACTCTGCTTTTATAGATTGAAAGTGTTGGTCCACATTACATTTTTAAGTAGGTATAACTTATTCATTCAATGGAATGTGCTCTTGCAGCAAGTTGCTGATCCCACTGGTATCTTGCACTGCACGACACACTGTCCATGTTCCTTATGCTACTTCGTGGGACTGTCTGCTCCACGAACCAGTCCAGTAAAAGGAATTGAACAACAGCTTTTCTGCAAGCAAAGAAAGAGTAAGAGCCTATGCAAAAGCCATGGAGGAAATCTGCAAAGACAGAGTAGGCTTCAATGCAGGTCTCTCTTCAAGGTTTATTTTGCATGAATTTGCAGTGTTAAGAAATGCTTAGGCCAGACCTTTTTCTTGGCTGGATCTGCCTTGTTTCCATTTCTGTTTTTCTGTCCTCCCTCATAGTGATTGTCTTCTTTTAATCTCCACTGGAGCTTAAGAAGGAGCTGAGAACACAGCTCCATTCCTTCAGAGCAGCAGTCAAAAGAATACTAATTAGCTTTTGTCTTTTGTTGTTCTCATGCTTCAGTTGTAGTTAAGCCAAAATATCTGACTCCTCTGTCAATAGCAGAAGAGCTCAGAGACCAAACACATATTTGTAAGATAAAGAAATAATGACTGCTTCCTCAGTTCCATAAAAGAAATTAAATCCTGCTGTTTCAGGGAGGTGCAACGTTATGTACTGCCCTATGCAATTATGCAATACTGCCCAGCAATTAGGTCCTGTCCTATGCATGAGGGTATTCACCGAAGACAAAGTCAGCAACACATTCACTGACCAGATTTTCAATGAAGCCTAAGTAGCTTTCATCCCTGCCAAGAGCTTCCCCAGTCCTACTAAGAGAGCAGCAAAAGGACCACGTTTACACAACCTTGCCTCTCCTAGCTTGCACTGCTCAGACTGAGGTGTGTTCTGGCTCTCACTGTAACAAAAGCTTTTGCTGTCCTGCACTCTCCAGACCTGGCCTGTTCCTTGGGCATTTTTTTCCCCAAGCATCTGGTATTGGGTGCTAGCATGATACCTGATACCACAAAAGACAGACCTTTGAGTGTACCAGGACTGGCCAATGTACTAAAACTCGGTCCACATGACAGTCTGCCACAATGCTGAAAGAGTATTTGCACTTTTTAAAAGACTTTTGAGGGTCTGTAGCCACAGCTTGCTTATAATACCTGAATTAGTCCCATCTAACTAACGAATACTGCTTTCTCTGTTTCTCCTGAATGCTCATCCAAGAAAAATGAAGACAGACTCTCAATGTCTAGCATGAAACCTCTCCTCTCCACTGGCAAGGTTAGCCATTATCAGCGTATCACATGGCTGGCCTGCAACAAGATATTAATTATAGAGCTCAAGTTATAACCATTAAGTTTCCATGGAAGGAGGATTTAGTGAATAGGACTCATGATTCTTGATTTCTCCATCTACTTGTGCCCCTGACTAAATATGCAACATTGGCCAAATCACATTATGAGACTTGTATTAAACTGGGCACAATACTATTTACACCCCTCAGTGAGCACTATGAGGGCTTTTGGCCCTTAGAACCTTTTTGGGTCCTAAATACAGTAATCTGCTCTCGTATAATTATGACTCAAATACTGTTAAAAGGCTCTTTGGGAGATACTGATGGTTTTCCATCAGGGCTCTAAGTGACGGTTTTCCCGTGAGGGTCTCGATGATCCTTCTTTTGGCTCTACTTGCCGACTCACAGTGGCGCTTTGCTGTATTAGTTATGCAGATCTCCTGTTATTTCTGATGAAGCAGTAATCAACCTGTGTAAGAAAATGCTGGAAAACAGAATCTCATTCTGCTAGGACATCTTTAGTAAGGCTAGGAATAAGACCAGCTAGAGGGAGACTGCTTTTGCAGGAAGTAAAATCCAAACCACCATGCAAATACTCCTTCTAGCGCATCTGGGGTGTGACAAAAACTGAATCCCTAACTTTTTTCATAGCTTTTATGCAATAGCTGTGGTCTCAAATGGCCAAACTATTGACAAGAGAAGGAGTTCAGTCTCGAAGCTTATTCCACTGCTAGAGCAGTCTGCAGACCCACCTTGATACTGCTGAGTTCCTGCTACACAACAGCAACTTTATCTGAACCCTTCTTCCCGGTCTGTATACCAGAGGCACGGAAAAAACTATCAGGTGGTTCAAACTCTCAGTTGCTCCTGACCTGGAAAAAAATTTGAACTTAAGCTAAGGTGAAAGACTGTACATGCCATGAGCAATTCTCTAGAGTTTTTCAGTCAGTTCATTTTCCACATTTCTAATCAGTCTACAGGTTGACTGTTCTTAAACATTTAAATACGCTATTTGGGCAGAAATGAGCAAATTATCTCCTGTCTCAATACTGGAGTAAAAAAGACATCCACATGTTGGACTTCATCTGTAATGAACAGTGCCGTGTCTTGAAGATTGTCTTGTTTCACATGTACGTTTTAATTTCTGATTTGCTACACTAAAAATGTAACTGAGGCAGTTTTTATATACAACAACGAAGGATTATATAAAACATTCTCGGCTGCATGCAACAGACATGCTAGAACAAAGATCACTGTTTTAAGCATTTTAAATGAAAAGTAATAGCAAATGGGACAACATTTTCTGATATGCTAGTTTTCAACTATTTACATATAAACTATTTGTAAAATAGAAGATGCCTTCACTATAAATATTCCTAACAGACAGAGGGGTTGGCAAAGCATTATAGTCACAATATTCAAGTTTAAAATATTTTCAATTATTTGCAAACTATTCCTCGCTGTAGGATGCATAGTAACCTGCAGGTAATGGAACAATATACTTACACTTTTCTTTCAATGTTAAGAACTACTAAATAAGATGTTTTTCCATCTGAACAATGCAACTACTTCAATAACACTTTACTATTTCTAAAGAGACAAACAACCTCTCCCACAACAATACTCCACACAAGTACCATGATTTGAGTTTTTGTCCAATCTAGATGCAAGATAAATCTTTATTCAGACATAAAAGTCCCACCATTGGGAGAATTTTTATGGATAATTTATATTTTACACAAGTCACTCTTCTCCCAGGATTGCTTCAAAGCCCAAGTTAGAATTTGCACAAGGATTATTATATTTGATAGAAGGCTTAGCTGTGCGTCTAATAAAAACCACACGAAAGAGGGCAGAAGTAATAAAAATCAATAGTCCACTGCTGTTATATGGTTAGGAGCATGGATGTTAACAATACAAAAAAACCTATCACGTTATTTATCGGTTTTCGCATGCAAGCTGCAAAAATAAGGAAGTAGCTTTAAAAAAAATTTAAAATAACTAAATCAGTTATTAACAACAGAGCATATTTTCTGCTTAAGACACCTAAATACTGGTGTGCTACTCTGTAGCTACAAATGAGTCACACCATTTACTGCTAACTAGTAGAATGGGCAAGATTACACAGGTCTGGCAGCTTGACAGAGATTTGTGGAAAAAAAGACACAGGTATCTCAACAACTGTCTGAAATAAAACGGATCTCATTAAAGCATGGAGGGCTAAGACATTTGTATCAGGCTTTTAAGTTAACCTACTAACAGTGAAAATTCAACACCTAGGAAGATATCCACAACCTAACAAATCACAACTAGGCATCAGTTCATGCTCTCCTTATATTGGGAATTTTAGACATAATAAGTGAGAAAGGGGAAAGATAAAATGGAAGACAGTTTATTAAACAAAAACTACTCTAATATTAGAAGTCCATTACTTTCTTGGAAGAAATGTTCTTGAGGAATTTCCCTGCTCTGAAATTTATAATTATTTCACTACAGAATGAACAGCAGGCATCAGATGTAATTTGTAACAATAACTGGGAATGCTTATGATGATCTCTGAATTTACAGCTGGACTTAAGACATTAATATTTCTTGCATTTATTTAGTCAAGTATCTCAGCTACATACTGTTACAGACACACATGCACTAACAGAAAAATGTAGCATTTCTAGGATTCTTGAAGCTAAGTCTGGGAACTGTGCCATTTAGTACTCTAATTCTATCCGGTCTCACAGAGCTTAGGTGGATCTGGACCGTGCACTTCAAAACCATGTATTCAGGTGGTCATCGGAAGTCACACACATGACAGCGCTGGAGAGCACTGTGTCCCAGGGGTGCAGCCCCTGCAGCAGACAGAACTGAGGTTTTACGAGTTAGAGACAGACACCTCTCCATTTTCTCAGGGGAAGACAGTGCCCAAAGAAACCAGAAAAGTAGTAGAGCCACATTTCTCCTTGCTCATCCATCCTTTACAGGTGCCACACAGATAGCAAGACTATCAATAGAGTGGTACAACACTGAGCAAAAAATCCCAGCTGTTTAGGAAGGAGACACCCTTCTGCCCTCATGGTGCTTTCTTAGGGACATCAGAGCTAAGTTTGCCCCACTGTATGGTGCCGTTTCCCGTTTAGGGTTTGATCAAGTCCACATAAAGTTTGATATATTCCAAGTCGGGCATGAACTTAAATCCCAACTCTGCACAGTTTCAGATCGTTGTGGGCTGGGACCAAGTACACTAAGAAAACATGCCACAGCATGCAATTTAGTAAAAATTTAGTAGAAATGTAATGACAGGAGCTAGAGGACATTTCACAGAACTGTCAGCATTTATGAGGGTGTAAGTCTATAAATTTTATCAAATATGGGTACAATGTTTCGCTCTCTTCCTCTCAAAAAAAACCCAAACCAAAACCAAAACCCTGCCCAAAAAACCAATAGACAATGAGACAAGGCCTAATCAAATCAGTCAATGTTTTACAGGATTCTTGTACTTTTAGTTTTCCTATTCTTTAAAGCAATGGCTATTTAAGGATGGTTGACATAAATTCATTCAGAGATAAAAAGAAAGATGCTAAAATAGTCTGAGACAACTATCTTTGTTTGCGAACCTAGAACAGAATTATAGACAAAACAGCATTAGTGTAAAAATGTGGCCTACTTATGCAGCAGAACTGTGTTATAGTGTAGTAAACACTCCTGTCGAGCTTCCTCAGTGAGAAAAATAAGCTCTTAACTGCTTTTCATTCCTGTTGCAGAGGAAGGCAACTTTTAGAAGCGGATTTGCCTCCTCTGTGTCCCATGCACCTTCACAACAGAATTGTTAAGAACATCTCTGACTTTGCTGCTAGAGATGCAAGAGCCAGAATGAACACAGCTTCAATTTCCGATCTCAAGCTGATAGGCAGGGCTGGCATTTGGAAAAAAAGACACAAGCTGAGAAAATTTGATCTAGCAGGCTCCAAGTGACAGTAATTGTGGAACCCCACAATGCTGTTTTAACATCACTTTTCAGGAAATAAACAACTTAGAAAGTTGTCATGAAAGTCTCAATGATTGCAAAGCTAAATACAGCTGGTGTTCCAGTTCCTGCTGTTAGATGGTTACTTGCTGTATTTGGGAACTGTTCTCTCAATGAGCATTTGAAAAAAGTGAAAGAATCAGGACTAGTTCAAATCTGAAGACAGATGAAAGGAGCTGATAGAAGGAAGAAATGGGATTCAATGATGAGAAAGAAGTAGCAGCTACAAGACTCCTGGAAACTTCTGAATAAGGGAAAAGAAAAAGATTGCATCATTCTTCACAGAACTTTTCTCAATGGCTGCAAGTCTTAGCTGAAATTATGGCTCTTACTTATCAGTTACATACATGCCATCACATCCATGAGATAATTTATGTATAAATTTCCCAATAAGCATAGTGACACAGTAAGTATAAAACAGCAATTCAAGTATTTTATACCAGGCTGTGTTACTATGAGTAAGACTTTTACCGTGTATGGCAAAAAAACAGGGGAATGAGAAGGCAAAACCGTGAGAATCCTCTGCCCTCCTAAGGTTCTTGGCTGGGCTATTTTGCATGGCAAGAGCCAGCAAGTGCAATGGCAGGGAAGAGAAACAGTCACGGTCAGTGTGGGTCACTACACTTCTTCCTCTGCAAGATACGGCCAAAATTGTCTCCCTCCCCTCAACACTGAGGATGAGCAGGGCCTGGAGTGGAAAAGAAAGCTAATCGTCCTCAAAAATTACTCTTGCTGGTCATGCATGACAAAAAAGATCTGGCATGACCACAGCCACACTCCCATCTTCCAATGTTGCTTCTGGAAGCAGCAACACTGCTCCCTCTGGCAGCCCTCAGCCCCAGTCCCTGCCAGTTAATCTACAGCTCACAGGGGAAATGAGGAGCACTATTCCTGTCTTGTTAGTAATGCCCAAAGAACAGTTTTAAGAAAACGTGGTTCCAAGGGTATTCCTACATGGCCTTTTGACATGTCTGTCATTGTACTTTATGTGCATACGGACCCAAAAGAGAAAGGCATTTTAGAGGTGTTAGAAGATTTTTTTTTTAAAAAAGTTCTCCCATGAATTTTAAAACCATTCCCACCCTCTTACTTCTTTGCTGAGCTCTGCTATAGGAATTACAAGCTGAACTACATGTTGACAAGCAGTCATGAGGTCATGGCAATTTTAAGTTTTTTGAGACAAAAACTAGTTTTATTTTTTATGTTCATGCTATGTTTAAGACATAAGGGTCCACACATTGAAACTACTTCAGTCTCTGAAAGACTATGCTAAAACAGCACGTACCGATCTGCTACACCAGCATAACATGCATGTTTGGCAGTATCATTCATTCCAGCTTCCACACTAAGCACATTGATACCAGCAAGGTTACATCTGTAAGATGGTCTTGGCCAACCCACTACACCAACCACTTATCGTATCATCCTACACTTTACTGGCATCGTTACAATGATAAGAAAAAGGGTGTACGAACCTTGCCCAAGTCATTGAAAATCTGAGGGGCATTTTGCCTGTGATCAGCAAAGCTCATTAAGTAGCAAACTTCTTGTCTTTTTATAAAAGAGCTGTAGACTGCCAAGAAGGCAGCGCGATGTAGGAACAACTCCCCATTTTCTGTGTGCAGTGTAGTTTACTTAGTTCTGTAAGTCACGTACAACATAATGCACCCCAGTGAACTCCGTACATGCAGTCATAGTGTAGCGTCTCCTGCATTTTTGTACTTGTACATGCCATATGTAAAATAAAGGCTTTAACATGGTATATGAGATATAGGTTCTTTGTGACCTATTTTGACCCTGCAATCATATTGATCCTGGCAAACATGTCTGCACATGTTCTGGGACTTTCTAGATAGAAGGATCTTTCTGCATTGATATGATTGCAGGATCAGGTCCTAAGACTGTAAAGGCAAATGGTAAACTATTGAGATTCAACAGCAACAGTTGAATTTAAACATAGCAATTAGCAATGCTCCAACAGTTTTCACATAGAACGGAGGCTCAAACCAACGTGATTCAACAGAAAATGGCAGAACATGCTTTATTGTTTCAACTCTAAAGAAACCCCCCCAAAAACAAGCAAATATTTGCTTTTATATAGCTCTCATCCTTCGGGAGGTGAAGGGGGAAAAAAAAATCACTGCGTCCTTATTACTGCAGACCAAAATTCATTTTTCTTGGTATTTTGCCCATTCACTTCTCAGTGAACTGCACCCACCAAGCAAGGTCACATAAATGATTGTAAAAACAAGTTTCCTTTGTGCATGAAAAGGAATGAATCATTTGGAAAAATGTGACATCTTCAGTACTATTCCTGCCACTATGCGATATTTCTCTAAATTATGCAATCCATCAACATAGTGTTCATAAATGTATTTTTGGAAAAAATGACCTTAAGTAAGTTTCTGCATAATGGCAGCAATGGGATTTCTCAGTGAAACTGAAAATCTGGAGGAACAGGAACACTGGAAGACCATATGCCAGCTACTCTACAGCAGAAGCTTCCAAGCCAAACCAAGGGCCATCTGAAAACACAAACGATGACAACTCTGAGCAGTCAATCATTGAAGTAGCCTTCCTTTTTCTTTCAGCTGCAAAGAAATTTGAATGAAGGCTTTGCAAGAGATGCACAGAATGGACAGCAAAGTATCACAGTCACAGGGACGCCTCAGCTGACAGGTCTTGGGGCCTCCTTTGAGGTCCTTCACTACATGATTTCATTCCTCCTGTACCTTTAAGCCCCTTCATAGCTAGATGTTTACAGATATCGCTGCTACCAATCTCAGAAGTTGTTGAAGTGCAATATGGCTCCTAATACGTAACATTGTATGTTATCTGGCAACACCTCTGAGTTAAAAAGTCCAACAAAGCCCTGTTCAACAACAAGCTCTAACTACTTTGCTCTGACTCTTTTTGTTAGCTTCCTTCAGCCCTTAAAATGTGTTAAATCTGCTAACTAAACTAACTAGCAATATTCAGATTGTTTCTGAAGGGGGAGATGCTGTCGTATGAATTCTGATCATCCTAAGACGTTTTTCCTACGCTCATTATTGCAGCAAATGAGGCATATGATCAGCAACATATCTAATGAGTAGACACAATCTTACATGAGCCAGACTAGAGCATACAGTAACCAATACAGGAATCTCTAAATTTTTTTGTTATTGACATCTCACAAGCAGTAGAGCTACAAAATAAGTAACTCGTGGTTTTTAAATGATTTAGTTGAACATAGTTGAACATAGAAAGGCATCTCAAGCACTAATATGCAAGTGATTTTTTGTAGAAAAAGGACCTAATTTCACTGTCTTCAAAATCAAGGGCAAAAATTCGAAAGGTAACAGCAGTCCAGGATGACGCCTTGAAGGATCCCAATATCCTTTCAATTCTCAATTTATTCACTATGTGATTTACATAAAATGAAACAAATATAAATTCTGAGAACAATCTTCAATACTGTGATATAGTATAATTAGCAAGCAGCATCATTTTAGTTCAATGTCATAAGAGAATGGTCTACTGTTTCTGCCAAAGCAAGCCAAAAATTCCACATTTATGCATGTTACACCAAATGCGTTGCACCAAACTCTTCGGTGCACTCAAACCTCTGAATCTTGTATGCCATTATCATGGAAATTCCCACTTGCAAATCAATGTCTAAGATGTCCCATGAAACACAATCTGAGATAAGGCTGCACAGCTGTGAAGTTGTGCAAAGGCTTTCTGCCTCCATAAAGTAGGTCAGGTAATCACCTAGTAGTGATGAGAAAATCTTTTCTTTTCCCTATAAATTAACAAAATAACTGAATTCTGATCAGTATAAAACCTGATTTTGCTTCAAAACCAGCCAAAAGGGGAAACTGGAGGCAAAATAAAGGCTTTACCATCTTCAATTAGTGAACATATATTAGACATTGAGAAATCAGCTTTAGTTTTGCATAGTACAATTGGTTTTAAATGCTCTCAGAAATTTATCTAACGAAATATTCATATACAACACTCTACATTTCATCCTAAATGCTAGAAGAAAAGGGCAAGTATGAAAGAGCAAATAATTTCAGACTTCTCCATGAGAGTATTTGTCAGTAGTTTAACATTGCACCATGACTTCCACTAAGTTGCACCTCAGCCACAGCACTATGGGCTTTTTTCCCCCATCAGATCATCAAACTTCAAAAAGAAACTGTCATAAAACCTTACTGAAACTGCATTTTTGTACATTACCATGGTCCTTAACTTACTGAGGAAATATATAAATTCAAACAAAAATCCTGCTGTGCTGTACAGATTTCTCTTCCATGTAAACAGCTGTATCTGCTGATGAACCACCTAGAGAAAACAGGGCTTGGAATGGGTCTGGAGGCCATTCAGAGGTTCCTCCTACACCATGATGAAATCAATATTTTCTACATTACTTGACAGATTTTTGTCTACCTGGAGATTGTCCTCCAAAGATGGCAATCCAACAGCTTACCTAGGTAATGTGTTTCAATACGTTCCATGCCTTACAGTTTGAAAGTTTCTCCTACCTCAATTAAAGCTTCCTTACTACATTTATGGGTTTTTTTTCTTCCCCTGACCTCACTGATGATACAGAATAGCTTGTTAACATTTTCTTTCCAGAAACTTCTATATACCTATTTCTCCCCTCAATACTTTCCTCTCAAAACAAAACAATACCATTTATTTCAGGGTCATGGCTCCTAGACCTCCAATCATGTTGCTGTATTTCCCTCTCCCTAATTGTCAGATTATTATTATTTTTTTAAACTGCAGTAACCAAAACTGGACATATTTGAACTTTAACCTTCCAAACATCATGTAGGAGAAGAGGTTATTTTATGCATTTTACACTGCTGTCAATGCATCTCGGCATAAGGTCTATTTTTGTTGTAAGTGGTATGACGCTGTTGATGCACAAAGTTTGCAATCTGGTAGAACAGTCGGATACCCTCATTGCAGGACTTCTGCCCACCCACCCATTCTGTACTCCTATGGTAAATAGTTTCTAACCGCGGGTGAAATTCACTCTTAGCTGGATGTCTACTAAAGGACACCTTCTCAAAGGTTGGACGTCCAATCTAATCTAAACTAGCCTGTGCAAAATGTCTCTGAACTGAGTGAAGAATGACAATGCATCTCATCCCATGCTAAGATAGATGTATGTGAGATGAATTGCCCTCAAGAGAGGCACTCCTCACAAGTTAGCAAGGTAAATTGGATCGTCAAAGTACTGGTTTAGAGTTAAGTTAAATGATGGCTGTCCAGTTTTCAGGCAGCTATTCAAAGTCAATGTCCTGGTTTCGGCTGAGATAGAGTTAAATTTCTTCCTAGTGCTGTGTTTTGGATTTAGTATGAGAAGAATGTTGATAACACACTGATGTTTTCAGTTGTTGCTAAGTACCCTGCTAGTCAAGGACATTCAGCTCAAGGAAAAAACAAAACAAAACAAAACAAGCATTGGGAGGGAGCGCAGCCAGGACAGCTAGCCCAGCTGGCCAACAGGGTATTCCATACCCTGTGACATCATGCTCAGTATATGAATTGTAGGCGTGTTCCAGGAAGTAGCGATCACTACTTGGTTATCAGTCAGCGCGGGTGGTGAGCAATTGCATTGTGCATCACTCATTTTGTATATTCTATCATTATCGTTATTATTTTCCCTTTTCTGTTCCATTAAACTGTCTTTATCTCAACCCAAGAGTTTTTCTCACTCTTACCCTCCCGATTCTCTCCCCGTCCCACTGGGAGGGGGGGGAGGGGAAGCGAGCGAGCGGCTGCGTGGTATTTAGCTGCCTGCCAGATTAAACCATGACAGTAAAATACGCCTGACATGCACTGTGCGCTTTCCTCATTGGTCTGGGCTCTGTTCCTTGCAAACCAGAGAAAGAGCAGGAAGCATTTTATACTTTTATCACCCAATACACTTGTGTCCCCTCCCAGCTTAATGCCTCTGGCCACACTTGCTAATTCAGCTTCTTAACCAAAAGCACTGCACAGCGCCGGTCCCAGGAGAGAGCCCTTCCAGAAAGAACCCCCCTCATTGGAGCCTCTCATTTTGAGGTGAAGTATTAATTAATTACTCTGAAAACAGGATTAAAACCAGTTTGTTATGTAGAAGACATTTCTCCTGCTTTCTTATTAGAATGACACTGTCTTACCTGAGAAAAGCCTTACTAAAAAAAGCAAATGCTTGCTGTAGGAACTTTTTTCTTTGTATAAAAATAACTTAGGGCGTTAAGTTATAGAAAGTTAAGTTTTAGAAACAAGTGCTAAGGCTGGTCCAAACAGTCTGAGAACAAATTTAAGAACAAATACTCATACATATAAGACACACACCCCTGCTCTCATAATTTTGACAATATTGATTTTAATGATGCACAGAAATTCATTTTAAACCCAGATAAATTTAATTTATTTTTCACAAGATGAAAGCAAATGCTAAAAAATACTGCTACCTGGCACGCTCAAATATAAACTCTCCTTGTGAGTGGTATGGAAGCTGTGGAAAGCACTGCCAAGGCACTGCAAAACAGTTCAATTATCAATCAAGCAAGAATTCTGGGAAAAGAGAAGGGATAACTATAGCAAGGGGCATTGCAGCATCCAAAGCTTACCACATGTGAGAAACCACCTCATCTAAATCCTGTTCCTAGAAAGCAATCCACAGAGCTTTGATAACAAAGGTAGCTCACTTGCATGGTCCTCCTTGCACCGACTATGCTGTCCTGGGGTTTAACTGCTTTCATACCCATGCCCTCTCCTCCCCACTCTCAGACAACTGTATAGATTTTTGATAATACTCAGTCTTTGCAAAGGAACACAATAGATGCTCTTCAGTAACCAAAGAGCAAAACTAGAAGTGCATTTTGTACATCTTCAGCTTCAGTAAAACTTGCTTTTAAGAGTTAGCCATTTTAAATTTGTGTCACTGTCACACACATGCTAATGGGAAGCTGCTCCAAGCACTGTTTTCAGATATTATACAATAGAACTCATAATTTCTGACTACAAAGTACTATACGCTGGGCATTTAGGGTTTTAAAATACTGATATTCTGAGGTTCATTTACTTGCCAGACCTGAAAATGCCATGCACAACATCTAAAGGTGCACCTAACCTGGAGATCTGATTTCTGCTCTGAGATACATTTTATCGGTTGAGTTTAGCATATATGTTCTTGACTAATTTTGTTAATGATCTACAAATGCCAATTATATTTACAAACTGTGAAATGCACATCTATTCTCGCATTTTCTTCCTACCCGAAGAGGTACAAATCTTCGTAGACATATTTCTGTGAGATTTGAACAAAGGAAAGGAATTGACTATTCTTTGCAGCTGATATGCAGATGGACAGCTCTGTTTCCACAGCTCTCTATTCCTTACCTGAGAGGGATTTTATGTCACACTATTGCTGCAGAGCCCTCTGCCACTTCAGTCAACCAATCTCAAGTCCGGTTGCCCAGGTTGCTGAGAATGTAGAGGTGTCCTCCAAATACAAATGTCTACTCTCTAGATTGGTTTTAGAGTGGTGCACAACCCTGCTTAAGTTTCCTAAACTAAGATGAAATTCAAACAAATCAAAAAGGTTTTAAATAGAGCAAGAATATTATTTTTAATATTTTAACCTGGAATTCACCAAGTATCTTCTCTCTTCTCGATCCAAAGCTAACAATTACTGACTCAAAGTAAATAAATATGTATCCAGCGGAGCTTAGTAATGTACTGAACATTATAATATTGCTTTGTCTACCAAGTGCAAGGACACAGATTTGAATATTACATAGAGAAGAGATTTGGGGGTCCCTTGCCAGATTTCTTGACTAGTCTTCACAAGACACCAATGGGAGGTCAACATCTGTTCTAATCAAAGCTCTTCAACATCATAGTGCACAAGAGAAAATCTTCATGCATGGGAACTTTATATTGCTTGCATCGCACCAGAAAGAAAGTGTAAAAATAAAAACCCAAACCAAACACCCTCCTGCCCCACAGAACACTCACCCACTACCACCACCCTTACTTCTTCAAACAAGCCAAGCATATCCCCATTTAATTTTTTATGAAGGTAATGACAAAAAATTGAGTTGAAGCAAGCAGCTAGATCATCTCATCTGTCCTTGGGCTCACAAAGGAATGACCAAAGAGTACATATTGTAGTATTTAGTTTGGTCTGAATATATTGATGAATTGGATTCACCAGAACAGTGCAGATTATTTATCTTTACCTTTTAGCATTGCACTCTCCAAATATATGCGTACATTTTTGTTACATCTCCTACAGACCAGCACTTAAATTTACTTTAAATTGAAGACTATAGTTCTGAATAGTCCTTCTGGATTTGACTGGCCTTCAATGCTCACCATTTGTTCCATAGTAGGAAACCACAATGGAGCAGGAGTGTTGATGTAATAAAATCTTAGCGGATGTTTCAGTTTGTACACGTGAGTTGTCAGAACCATAACGCAGTAATAGAATATGCTCACAGTCATCTGTGTGATCTAAGGATACAGACATATAAAGCTTAACACTGAGATTTCTACTAGTAGACTATGAGCTGCACTAAGCAAAAGCTTTTACGTTCTAAAAACAAAGTTAATTTGATTAACACATTATGGAAACAAAGTTGCAAATGACTAAACTAATTTGCTATTCCTATCTTAGACACGTGGTACCTAATACTGAAGTAACTATATGTACTCAAGTTACATGCAGAGCAATAGACCGAAGAACTATTAAAAAACCCCACGAAACAAAACCTAGAAAAAAACAATCAATAATTGATCTGGTTTAATTAAATACTGTTCTGCTTGCTAAAACATTGTCCTTCATCAGCTGCAAATCCCAGCATTCTGCCAACAGCTAACTCTTCCAAAGAGGAAGGTGTATGTTCTCCATCTATAATATACAAATTGCATTAAGAAAATAATTTGCATGAAGCTATAAACCTGAAATGGACAATTTCACTAGTGCTTTTTTTTAAACAGATAAAAAGTGATGTCTAACTTTACTTCCAAACTTATTCTCTCAGCTATTTTTTTCTACTGAAACTATTAGCCAACTAACTGGAAGGAAACAATTTAGGAGAAAATAAAGCCTTTTTAAGAAAACAGAAAACAAATCTTTTACGTTTTAAGAGCAAAAACCAAACATGAGCAAGTATTTCACCCCATCTTTCCTGCCCAATATTAACAAAAACCTTCAGTATATTTTATGCGAAAAATGTACCTTTATTAGGGCTGTTTGAAAGTTTTATTTTCTTGAGCTCAAAAGAGGCATTGTTCAGTTTATGCACATAACTTACTCTTTAATAGCTTCATTATTTTGGGATGCTTAAGTAGGACCTTGGAACTCCAGAGCTGACCTCTAAATTGCAAGGAACAAGAGGAGAAAACACTGCATGAAGGAGAAACAGACAGTGGTGGTCTTTGTAGGAGAGCATTTCTAGGCACAAAAGCCTATTAGTACTTCCCTCATGAGGAAGAAATATTCCTCTACAAGACCTTTATTTGACAATGTGGGGCTCTGGCAGCAATAAGAACCTAAGAAGAAAATTGGTCCTGCTTACATTGAGCTCTGGCAAAAAAATTAAAGCTGAATTTGTCTCCTGAGTCAGCTCACAGCACAACGCTGCATACCGTTTATTCAGCAACACCATAGGCTGATATGTCACCCAAGTTCTCCTCTCCTCAAACCTTGTCCTCAGTAGTCAGAAGGTCCCTACCGTGACAACAGATCCACTACAAAGAAACCTTAATGGCTCAGTTATGCTGTATTATGCAGATCTCATTCACCAACCTTCCACAGAATCTATGGGGTTGGCTTTAGTACGCCTGTTCTTACTGATGTACGTGAAATGCAGAGCAGAAAAAAAAATCCAACCTGGCTAACTTGTCACACATTTACTATTCGATCTTCAGTGATTTCACTGACAGAGAAGCCTGATAACTCTCTTTCTAGACTTGATGGGAGAAAGACAATGTTTTTTTGTAGTCACACAGCCTGCATAGTTATTCAGATTTTGTCACATAGATTTTTGATAGTTTTGAACAGGAACAGAAAAAAAGTTACTCCCAGTTAGTGCACTAAGAGAAGAACCTGGCTCAGCCCACTCATAGTAATATCTGGAGAGTTCTGTTATCTAGAAATCACATAAAAATAAACTTGCCTTCCATAAAGATCCTGTTCCAGTAGATTTGTCCAACGTGATTGCCTCCAAGAAATATTAGATTTGATAAAATCAACATTGAAGTGCTAACAGATGCTAGGACAGCATGAAGTCGACGACGAATCCTTGGCGAGAAGAAACGCTCCTGAGGGGCAAAACAAAAGGTGTAGATGAAGTTAACAACCCCTACAATTTTTCAAGCAACATTAGAAAAAGACATTGTAATTACAACAAACAACTTTTACACATAAGTTCAAATCCTTATGGAACAGATTCCAAAGCTTTTAAAATATCTAGCAGAACTCCCACCAACGCCATTTAAGTTTGGGTAAGACTTCACGATAAAAAGCGGTGTTGAATCATAGTTGAGGTTGGAAGGGACCTCTGGAGGTTACCTAGAAAGATCATCAAATCAGGGTCAGCTAGAGCAGGCTGCTCAGGACTGTGTCCAGCCAAGTTTTGAATATCTCCAACAATGGAGACTGCACAACCTTGCTGGGCAACCTGTGCCGGTGTTTGACTATCCTCACAGTAAAAAAGATTACCTTACGTTTAAATGGAATTTCTTGTATTTCAGTTTGTGCCCGTTGCCTTTTGTCCTGTCACTAAATACCACTGAGAAAAGCCTGGCTTTGTCTTCTTCCCCCATACAATTAAGTATTTATACACATGGATAAGATCCCCCCTGAGCCTTCTCTTCTCTGGGCTGAACAGTCCCAGCTCTCTCAGCCTCTCCTCTTACGGCAGACGCTCCAGACCCTTCACCATCTTTTTGGCCCTTTGCTGGACTCACTCCAGCATGTCCATGTCTGTCTTGTGGTGGGGAGCCCAGAACTGGACACAGTTCTATACATTCTGTGTCTTAATTCTTTTCTTATTAAATGTACTCCTTGATGAATTTTTGCTGATGGATGTAACAGTAAGAACATGCTTCTGGGGTAGATAATACTATCCAATAGGTTCCAATATGGAGTAAAGCACTTCAGTACAAAAAAAACAGCATCAAACAACTTCAGAAGTCATTAATGCTTTCGTTGATTAATAAGACTTTACTGAAAGATTCTAGAGTCAGATCAGAACTGGTTATCGCAATGAGTCTTAATAAACAGATACTTCCATATAAAAGAAGATTTAAATACACCTGCAATCCCAAACTTTTTTCAGTGCAAATATTACTGCTCATGTGCGAGAAGTGTAAATATCTGTTGTAAAGTTTTTGGTACTGTTGTTCTAATGATACAAATAAAGTAGGTCTCTCTCCACCATATACTAGTTTACATTTTTCTGAATCTATATTTTGCATTATCACCTGAGGTGTGAGTGCAGCACGGAAACTGTAAGTAGATGGTGAAAGAAGGGTAAGAAAGTTTTAGCTTCCTCCAATATTCAGTTGCTAGAACAAATTTTAAAGAGCATTACAGCACATCACAAGGAAATATTGTCTCATTACTGCATAAGGAAAAGTATCTTGTTCATCATGGCCCCAGGCTGAAAGCCTCTTTACATAGTGCCTGAATCTGCAAAAGACTGAATGCTTCGTGGGAAGTGACGAGCATTTGCCAGGGCATGGGAACTAAGGAAAATATCCGGAGCTGCTCAGCCTTCACATCATAAACGTTGATGTTGCAGAAAACAAAGTCTTGTGACTGCAGCATCAAAAAAAAAGAGCAGTAATTAATCTTTAATAGCTGCAGCCAGACCAGACTTCATGCTCAGATACCTGAAACAACATAAAGACATGCTCAAAACAGATCTAAAAATACATTCCTAGACAATTAAACTGCTAGTTTTGTAAGCATCAAAACAAATGTTTCAACTGCTAGATTATAAAATGACAAATCTTCAAATAAATGATAGCTACAAGCATAAAAATACAATTTTAACATATTACTGCAAAGTAGATCTCCCGTAAATCGAACGTTAGCCCCAGTTAGAACTATATCTAGTGTATGAGTCAGTCTGAGTCAGCATGAAAATGGGGATAGATAAGCTTCAAGCAAAAGTACTCTGTATCAGGCTGTATGCGCAATACAGCAATAATCAATCCTCCATACAACGCTGTTGTGGTTTAACCCCAGCCGGCAATCAAGTACCACACCAGTACCAGAAGCCATTCTAGCTTACCTATAAATAAGACTAGCTACTATGAAGAAAACTAACTCTATCCCAGCCAAAACCAGCACAAACACTATGAAAAACATTCATGTACGAAAACAGAGACTGAGATTTTTCTCTGAAAATTCTGGATGAAAACTAGGGCATCAAAGGAGAAGGGTAGAGAATATAAGACAATTTTATAAATATTCACAGACACCAACAGTTACTTAGTGAAACAACTTTTTCCCTTTCTAGTACTTTGTGTCTCCAAAGCTGCCCAAGGACTTCCAAAACATTCTCCTTCAGTTCACACACAGGTAGAGGATATCTTAAGTTTGTCTCCTCCTGAAATGCACAGTATGAATGCGTGGTCCCATATATGAAAAATGCATGCCGTTCAGTTTTAATTAGGAAAGGGAAAAAAAAGAATCTTCTGGTAAAGCTGTAGAAAGAGTTAGAGATGGACAACCCATCAGACAGCTGGTGTTGGACTGCGTTTTCCACCAAGGCAGTGATTAGACCTGGTAAGTTTTGAGGTCTGCCTGTTTTAAACCCAAAGCAGTACGACTAAGACAAACAACATGAATAGCTAAAAAAGCTCTGCCACTTTAAAAGAAAAAAAAAAAGAATACAGTTACTAAAAAAATAAATAAAACTGTCACATATAATACATCACCCTCTACAAAAGTGCTATATGTTAAACAACACAAGTTAACTGTAGTACAGACCATAAAAGCCTTTGGTCATTTATAAGGTATAAGGGAGTAGTTTAAGACAGAAACAGTTTAGACAAACACTGAACCCTTTTCTGGGTTTTGCTGTAGCTAATTTCCATTAACTTTGCTAGGCATTGATCCAAAAAGCAGTACACATTTTCCTGAGAGTCTTTGATGTCAATGCAGCTTTTACCCAGCTGCAAAAAAGATGAAAAAAGAAAACGTTCTTTAAACATCTCATGTCATCTAGAAAAAGCTAACTATGAAAGTACCTGAGCAGCTATTGTGTTCAAATTAATACACTGGAAACATTAATTTACCCATGAAAAAAGAATGAGGCTGGTCTAGATAATCTGTAATAACATTTGTGATTTAAGTATCTACCAGCATATGGATTTTTCTGAATATACAGCAAGTTGTTTTCATCAAAGCAGACAAAATTAAACAAAACCTCCACACCCACAACTCTCCATTATGCTATTTAATGCTTTTAAGAACATGTTCCATACAAGCAGCTGCTACGGATTTGTGGCGTTTCTTGGGATTTTACTGCTGTCTCTTTCTCTCTCCTCTTTTCCTGGTGGAAATAAGACCAGAAGATAGAGTGGTGAAAGAGAACCTAGGGTTAAAATGACAATGAAGCCGTGGCTGCCTGGCTGAAACCCTTGTATTTGCATCCTTCCTCAATGCTCCATCTTACTTGTAATCTCACATCAATACTTCATCATACTTTACTTTTAGTAATCATCACCATCCCCACCTCCCCAACCACTGTGAAATAAATGGACTGTAGCATTTAAACTACACAAAAAAATAGACATATTATCAAGATACTCCGTCCAAAGGCATGCAGCATGACATAGGAGGTGACTTACAAAGACTGGCTCAGGCCACCTTTCCTGGAACTGAATGGAGTTTGGGTTATTATTCCAATCCAATTCCTGCTGTAAATGAAGATCAGCCTCAGACATTTTTGCCAGATGTTGGGAAAAACCTCTCTCTGCACATTGTTGGCTCTAACAAAACTGGCTACCATTAGACCTCTCTAAACTGGGCCTTCTCAGTCATCTTACAAAAATAAATGATACTATCATGTACCTTGGAAAGTAAATCTGTGTATGTGTTTGAGAGGGGTGGAAGAAAACACGTATGAAAAGCATTTGCACGGTCCAAACATTCCCATTCCTAAATCCAGTTTCAGTTAGACACACGTGTCACATTTAGCCTCTAAGTGAAAACCAAGCCAGAAATAGGAAGCTTGTATAATGGTTGTTTCTTGATAAAGATAGCTTATGAAGGACAACATGCACCAGAGTAGATCATTTAGGTTAGAATTAAAAGTCAAGTTAAAGGACACGGTAGAATTTTGAAGTCAGAGAGCATGTGAGAGAAAATACTCATTTCATTTGCTTTGCACGGTAATTACACCACTATGAGTGCAAACCAAACAAACATGGCAGGAGAAGTGGCTTCAGACAGCAGAGCATCATTTAAAAGAACTTCTCTCTAAGGTGAGTGAGAGCTGATCAACGATAAATTTGCATTTTCACTGATTTACAGGACTGTGTACAATGATATTACTGAATGGCATAGAGAGATTAAATTGAGGGTCCAGAAGTGTTTTTCCTAAATGCATTTACATCTCATAGCTAGCCAACAACAGACAAAATACTTTGGGGAATACTGACCAGAGTAAGTCATTCACCCGCCCATGTGGAAGTTGAGGAGACATCCAAGACCGAATTCTGTACAGCAGTCAAAACCAGGCAGTCCTATACAAAATACCACACTGAAGTCTTCTTTTACAGAAATAAATCCCCCAGTATTTTATGAGGGACCCAATCCTACAACTTCCTACAGCAACCATTCTTAAACTTTTTCTAGCAACAGTGGTGGCACCATGGTGATTTGACATGTCCCAAATGCTCGTTATTCAGCGGGCTGTTGAATCCATTTGCAGTAGCTTGCTCTGGGAGCAGGTCACATGCATCACGCTGTTTTAGGGAGGGCTCGGGAACTGGGGTGCATGTTCTCCACCACACTGAAAATCCAACCTGACGACAGGATGACATGTGGCCAGAAGCCTCGTCTGACAGACATTAGCTGGTTACTTCTTGGCAAGTGCTCAGAAGATGGAAAAAATCTATGCATGCTGCATTCGCAACGCATCTCATTTATATAGCTGCTCTGGGACAGATTAAAGAAAACTTCTACATAAAGTTAGTGATGTTATCAGGCTTGCTCATACTAAAAATACTTTAACAAGTCCCATGTAAGGGAATTAAATTTGCTGCAATTTAAACAACCGTCCATCTTCACGGAGTAAAACAGAGATTCACAACATTTATTTCTTTTTGAACTACCCTTCCAGAGACTTGATAATCCAAGCACATGGCAAAATAAGAGCGTATGGTAAAATTAGAGAAGCAGTTGAATATTTCTTATGGGAACATATGCACCGTGAAATAAGACTGTCAGATACTATGGCCAGAGTGACATGAAACATGTGCTTGCTGCTACAAACTGCAACACTACAGATTACATTATTCTATTTTCATCTGCCTTTGGTTTTTAAAGGGTCAAAATAATCTAGTAAAATTTTTAGAAGAGTTGTCTTTTTTAAACATGTAATATTTAATTACTATCTGTTCTACAGATTTCATCCTCTCCCACTTAAACCTATCAGCCAACTTATCCATAACAATTTTAAAGTAAGATACACAAACTACACTATTTGTTGTGTTGAAGAAATCAAGCAAATTAACTACCATGAATATAACATCTAGTCCTGCATTATCTTTCACTGCCTCTCCTAGTGTATGAGAGGGGAGTAAGTGTACTTCCTATGGTTATTAAAGCTCCATCCTTTCAATTTCCTGAAGGTTTTTACTAGAGAAGCAATGCTTAAAAGCTAATTTAATGTTGACTCATATTTACGTCACAAAAACTAAATGAAATATTCTTTGCAATGGTCTCTTATATAGGGTTTGCAAGGATTGAGGGGAGGGGACGGATGGGTAAAATGTCTGTGGGTAAAGTTGCTGCAGTACAGGAGGGGCACAGGTGGTGCCATTACGCTTATCAGGAAAATGCTTGGAAAAAAAATTAAATCGCTTGCTGGGGTTCTTTTTACCAGTGCAATTTAAGGATCTGAACTTCGGTTTTCACCCCCCATTGCATCACAACTGAAGTAAGGCCCAAATTTGTTTACTACTTTACAGAGGCAACAGAGACTACCCAGTCAATCTTAAAAGCACTTCTAAGTGCTTTCTTTTAGAAAATGTTCTTAGATAAACGATGGGTCAACTCTTCAATGTCTATCTCTGAACCCTGGTAATCACCCCATGACCACAAGAGTGAAGACCTCAATGCATTCCTTGAATCTGGGTCATCCGCAATGCAGCCATTTGCCAAAAATAACGGGACAGCATAAAAACAAGAGCATGGGTGAAAAGCTGAAAGAGAGCGAGGAGCAGATGGGACGGTGGGAAGGGAAGCGACACATCCTGACTAACAGTTACCGGCTATTTTATCTATCTGCAGTTAGGCGCACTGAAAATGGAGGGCAGGGTGTGACTGAGCAGCTGGGGGAGCAGATGGGACGGAGGAAAGGCTGAAAATTGTGACAAAGCTCTGCCAAACAGAATGTCAATTTATTTAATTTTTAAAGTGAGCAGTAGAAATGAAGATGGGTTGGGTCCAAGCAGTGGGGCAACTTCTAAAAATGTTTGTTAATACACATTGTCAATGAGTAATACTGACAAAAGTGTGTTTGGGAGACTGCAGAAACGAAGGGAGGGACTACATACGCTCATTAATGTTGGTAGAAGTTAGGCTCGAAGAGCAGCAGGAGCAAGGGGAAGGCAGCTGATGAGAGGCTGATATGTCAATATAATATCTACTCCTGCACTCTGAAGCTGAAGGACAGATGTTGAATGGGGTAAGAGTAGAGACTGCACAACAGAACAGAAAATAAAGAATTCTGGTTGAATACACATGCAAAATACCCATTTATGAAATAATCCAAAAGAAACCGTGGAATCCCCAGAGCTATAGCAGTAACAAGATAAGGAGCAAGCCTGCAAGCGGAAAGTGAACAAGATGGGCTACCAGATCTTATCCATAAACAACTGCCACACCAAATGGAAGAATAAATTTAATTTCCTATCAACATATACTGTACCCTTCAGTAATCATGGCAATCATTCCTGTTTGCTCTGTTCTTTATCTAGCTCTAATCCAGAACCAGTCCCATTTACTTTACTTTGCTTTATTTTTCTAGCATTTTATTTTGCTTGCAGTTGTTCCCTCCCTTCTCCCCCAGCTGCACTGTGGCCTGAGGTCATCTCCTGTTTTTTTCCAAGGTATATACTTTCCTTCCAAAGCAAAGGTAAAAATTAGCTCCTGGAAGGTTCAACACATGAAGGCGGGAACTGACAATCTTTTCCAAGAGACAGGATGATGCAAATGACCTGTAATTCCCTACATTGCTCCTATAAAAAGAGGACCACACAATTAAAATCAAGCAGCTGTCAGTTAAGATCTATTTTCACAAATAGAACTTGTTTCTGAATTTAGGAATAAATGCTATATATAGTATTTGAGAAGATACTCATCTTCTCTATTGAAGTCTTTCTAAACATTCACTCAACAAAACGCTGTCTTGCACTAGCACCAGTTCATTTTTAGATTTTCCAAAAGATCTACATTTATAGCACCTCTCAGCAAACAGCCAACCCCCCCTTCTGTTTGAAGAAAGCCTCCTACCAGCTCGTATGTATGCACTACAGTTACAGATGCATGTGTGAAAGTTTGACATACACAGAAGTAAATTTCTGTACTTGCTCCTACACTTACTCTTCACCCTCAAAGAACCTGCCCAAACATTTTTTTTTTTAAAAAGTGACAGCTCGTGAAAAGTGTGAAATGAACAGCATTGAAATGCACCATCCTCTTTTCTGTTTTATGTTTAAAGCAGGGAATTTAACCAAGTAATGGCAGCGTACATATTCCTGTAAACGTGCCTCAGCTCTCACCAAGGAAGATGGGTCAAGAGAGCCATGCACTCTCCTCTGTGTCCAGGTCCTTGACATTCTTATTTTTGGTCTTCTGGTTCTCTCAGTTCCCTCATCCACATATTAATGTTTTTACCATTTAAATTGTAATCAAACTGGGAAAGGATCTAACTTCACCAATCATTAGTGCTGCATTTTGGTCCTGCCCTTATGGCCCTCCCATACTGCCACTGTGAAACTGTTAACAAATAAGTAATATACAGTAATAATCCCCATGGAGACATCTGATAGACACTCTCATCAAATACTTTCCCTGTGGCAAGTTTCTGTAGCTCAAGGCACAGCAGAAAGCCAAGAGTGCAAGCGCTCTTCAGTACTTTAACTTGTATTTCCATAACTGCTGACATGTATTGTCTGGACTAATTTTTGAGGTGAACAACATAGGGAGGTTGTAGCCATGTAACAGTAACAGAGAAGCGCATAACCAGCATACTCTGCCTTGTTTTCACCCTGTAGCGTGATTTACTTGCTTTTCAAACTGCATTATGGCCTGAGCACCAGAAAACTGCCTGATGTCTCCAAAACAGAAGAAGTAGTAAATAATGCTGGTAGGTGAGAGAAACAATTTTTTGTTATGGCAACTGAGCAGCTACGCAAGGGGCTTCCCAGCTGACATTGTGGTCTGAAGCAGAGCGGCAATCATCTGGTTAAAGACAGATGGAAAATCACAACAGTTTCTCCACTGCTGGCATCAAAAATAATATTTCTTGCACAGATTTGACAAAAAAAAATGGATGCTTGTACTCAAAAGGTAGGAAATGATAGAATGTTATCTCTGAAGTCTTACTGCAGCCACTTTGGTCATTCGCTGTATAAAAGCTTATATCGTATCGCATATGCTTGTCCCTCACACAAAACAACACCTACTAGATTTTCAGTCTTTGTTACTGAGTCTGAGGCAAGAAGTTCCCTCAGTAAAGAAAACCAGAGTCAGAGTGCAAGTGTGTGTCTGTGCATGTGCATTTTTAGCAGGGCTCTCAAAATGTTTTGGGATCCACTTCCATGAAGACAAATGAACCCTTACAACAAGAGGGTGGAGAAGAGAGAAAAAAATAAAGACAAGCAAAAGCAGAAATGTGGCAAGAATTACTTGACCTAGAATTATTGTTGGCAAAGCTAAAAGTTCAGTGGAAAAAACCTAGGATGCATCAGCCAGCCCATATTCACCCTTGATGGTCATCCAGCAGCTGAGTACAAAACAGCACCTCGATAACTCAGCTTGCTGCTTCTAGGTACCATACAGAGACCAGTTGTCACAAGTCTGCCCTGGCTAATGTTCACGTCTAGGGAAAGGAGTTTCCACTGATTTTGAGTCAAAATCTTTGGATATTAGAGATTTCTGGTTAAAGCAATGATACAGCTGAACTCAAGGTTGTGGTGGGGTGTGGGGGGTGTGGGGTAAGCCCCATCCACTGGTCTCGGTTTTGACGTTATGGGTGATACCTGCATCTCAAAAACCAATTCTACACTACAGAATACAAGTCTGATTAAGGGACTTTGTTCAACTATCCCACTTTACCTTCTTACAGATTCTCAGAGAGTGAAGTGACAAACTCAACAGAAGTCTACAGCAAGCACATAAAAAGGTTATGAAGAAAGTATCATTTGCAATGCTTGCCACTTGATTGAATCAGCGCGTTGCAGTGAAAGTATGTATGAATTATACAAAACTATTAGTAAAAAAGAAAAAGCCAGACAGGCTTGACATTAGTAAACCAGCGATATACTCTTTCCACCAAATGAAGCAAAATAAAGATCAAAGCTTAGTGTGTGCTGAAGAACAACTGAGAAGGGTCTTTATTTATTACACAGATCTTATTAAAGATCTAATCTTGCAAGGTGGTCAAACATACTTCCCTTGAATGAGTTCCTAATGTTTGGTCAGATCTTGCCTCAGCCAGCTGCAGAAGGAAGCTTTACAGTTATCTCACGGCAGTTTAAAGTGAGTTATACTTGCAAAAAGAAATCCTATCATTAAAGGAGATAGTTATACGTTCGCAACATGCTTGCGAAATTCACAGGAATTTTTATCTTGGCTAGGCTGAATTTGGGCCCTAACATAGGGCTGAGTAATTACTGCAGCAGAACCCAATTGGTTTCTTTGTCCCACTGACTTTTAAATACGGACGCTCAGCCTACTACACCGTACTGCTTATGTACGTTTGCAAGGGGGAGGTTCCAAGTACTTGAGCTCCTCCTCTTCCACTTCCTTTCCTCGGCTTTTGTCTCTTACATTGTACTGCTTTGGAGTGCTTTTCAGATTCCTCTCCATGAGACAAATCACCTAGCAATAAAATAACCAGATTAATCTGCCTGCCAGATTAAACCACAACAGAAGTAAAGCTTTCTGCTGGGGTAAAGAGCTAGGTCCGCTCCGCAAAGATTCCAGCAGAAAGGTGTGCAGAGGAGGAAGTGGTGAGACTGCAAGGAAGGGAGGAAAGGGAAATTAAATCTTTCCCCCTTCAATAGCAGCGAGCTGTTAGATCAGCTTAATTCCCTGTTGAACCACAGCCCCATCAGCACCTTTCCATGCTCCACACCAGCTGTCTGCAGGATCATTGCATAACTTATTAGGAATAACTGCAGAAATTTTAAAGCACCTAGGAGAACAAACAGGGCAAACAAAATTAAACAGAGAAAAAAATAGACAAAAAACCCTCACCACACCCAACGTTTTGAAAGACATCTAAAATTCTATCATCTCTGCGAAGCTGAGGATGCCAATTGTCATTGACCACATCTCTGGTACCCAAAACAACGGTGATATTTTAACTATAGAGACAAACGTATGGAGTTCATTCTTCTGGGGGAAAAAAAATCTAACACACTAACCAAAAACACAGACTTCATACAAAATATTTCCCCTTTTGCAAAGGGGGGTTGGGAAGCTAATTACAGTGTACTGAAACGGACTTAATTAGCGCACCTCGTTACAGCCATAAATCAAAAAGTAGAAATCAAAGTATTTTATGCTTTAAAAACACAAAACACTTATAAGGATAGTACAAATTACTTTAAAATAAGCCATGCTTAAAATTAGTTGGTTTCTCAAATTGAATTGTTTATCGTGTATTTAGTTTCTTACTAAATAAAGCTAGAAATAAGATATTAAAATAGAAATTCATCATAGCATGATTTTTAGAAGAGATATATTTATGTCTCAATTTAAAAAATTCTTACTAGACTGAATGACATGTTCTCACTTTACGAAAGAACTAAGGAGATAAATGTTGCTGTTTCAATTGAGATTAAAACATTAATTTTAATGATCTGCCAACTTCACCCCCTTTGCTACATCTTCTTTTGGGTGATTTCCAAATATTTCTTTTTAAAAAATCCATTCATTTAAAGATGTTGTCAGCTATTCTAAGGTTTAAATCACTCTAGATCTATTTTTATACCAAGATCTAATTTCTTGTATAGATCTGTATCTTGTTTTCCTTAAGGAAAAAGGAGAAAGAAAAAAAATTATATCACTGGAAGAATGATAGCCATTAGCATTTTCCTTCAGAAATCTGACACGTTATTTATTAAAAGTCAATACAAATTCTGTCATTGATTTCAAACAACTTACTACTGGAATCTCTGTTCATCTGTAAGAATTTAATACAGAATCAGTGAAACAAAGCACTACTTTGCTCAGTACGGGTCTAAATACCTCCTGAAAAAGTGAAAAAAAAGAACTGATAAAAACACAATGAAACTTCTCCAGTTTAATATAAAGTTCCCAGATATGCCCTAGCTTTTGACGCATAGCATTTATTGTTGTTCTATATACAATGTTTTAATGAAAAGACAATATTACTTCATTCAGCTCTAATTTATTGGTATCTAACAAATAATCTCTAGGGGACAAAAAAGATACATAGATAACTTCTCACAACACAACTCACTGAAACATGAAAGTTCAGAGCAGTGTAAGCTGAGAAGTATATAAGAAGGAGCATCAGCTGAAATCAGCTGAAATCAGGAAGCCATGTACTGGTTTGCAACCAGTACAAATGAAAAGTTTCAGATGCAATTTTTTGGGTCAGGAAATGTACCGTTTTCAGTAAATATTTGTTTATATGCTGATTTTACTTCTCACAAATAATGCCCGTGCTTCTTTGTTCATTCTAGTTCAATATGCCTGAGATGACATTTAAAACTTGTCAGACTGCTACAAAAGTGTTCTTTACCCATATTGTGCTCGGTTTCAAGTGCTGAGATTTGAACTACCCTAAAATCTGCATAAATATCGGGTCCAATTCTTTTTATATATATTCTTAGTCAGCACAAGGATTCAGTGAAGGACGAGACTCAAATGTGCTTTATTTAGATTTCTAAATCTTCCTTTTGCAAGAGAAGTGAGACAATATAGTGGGGAAAAAAGGGAAGCAGTTTTGATATAATTGTTATTCTTTGTGATCAATTCAATTTAAAAAACAGAGCAGAACTAAAATTCAACTTATTCTTCAAGATTTTTTTTTAATGTTTTACTAATTAAACACCACCTGCTCAACTGAATTATGTAACTCAACTTTAACAACAATATATGAGGAGGTTTGGTAAATAGAATGGGTTAAAAAAAGCATTAACCTGTGCTTTGTATTTTTTCAGAAACTCATCTGCTATTCTGGGGACAAAAATAAACTTTCCTTTTCAAAAATAGCCTTCAAGAGCCAACACAGCAAGTGAGTGAAGCACAAGAAAGCAAAGGATTTCAGATTGTCAGCAGATGAAATTTAAGTGAAAAATCCATCCTCCAGATCGGGGTTCTCAACGCCACAGTGACTGGGCTTGCAGCACACCTCTCGCTGAGATAGAGTTATAGGAATGCTTACAAAAGCCAGATTACAAGGGAAAAAAGGAAATTTATACAGGGCATTAGGGAATTTGCAGCTCATTTTAGACATGATACTTCTTAGAGGATATGGCATCACTCCACCTCTTGATAAGGAAGGGTCAAAGTCCAACTACTCATCTGCTCTCCAGTCTCAGCGTTCAAGAAGAAAATGGGAGTTTGTTAAAAGAGTGAGGAGAATGCAATGAGGGGTAGTTTGCAAAAACTGTAGCTCATGTTGTTGTAGAGAAACCTTCAAGGCACAAGGCAAAGCACGACTCAGCCACAACCAAATACAGCAAGATCTGCCTAAGGCACTAATTCAGATGCCAAAACTATTCATATTAAAAATGTTAGCTTCAGAAATATTTCAGGGAAAGATGTGAAAGTGTCTTTAAGGAAGGTCTACAGCCACGTTTCCAAACAGAAATGGAAAACAAGGGAGACATGGAAGACATTGGACAGGCCTTTAAAAACACTGGATGAAAACAAAGGGGAGGAAAGGGGTAAAATGCACTTGGTTCATTGTTAGGGAGTTAATGTATACAAAAAAGAACTATAATTAGAACTATGTGTTAGAAATTAATCCAACACATATAACCCCACCTTCATAATGCCACATCCTTATCATTTCTATGGTATTTAAGCACTTAATTCCTTAAGAGTTCTTTTAAAATTTCTAATACAGTGACATCAAATACAAAAAGGCCCTACACTTATATTTCCTCATACAGCTGGATGCCTAAAAACCTATGTTGTCTTCCAGTCCAGAGACAAATGTATGCAGATGGTGAAGCTCAGTTTCACCCTAGAGGGAGGATTAATGGATCTGATAAACTCATTCTCTAGGAAGGAAAAAAGCTGCTTCCAGACTGTCACTGAATTCACAGTGATGGACAGTTGGATGATATAAGGTAGCACTGGCTGTTATTGGCTACTAAATTACTTAGCTGTATCAGCTGCCACATATGGGATGCCACAATAGGGAAAATTGACATGGGTGGGATGGAGAACAAGCATAATTACTTGAGTGTCAGGACTTCGTCAGGCTGCAGAGCGAGTCACCACCACCACATTATATAGGAGTACGAATTCTGTGCACTTATCACTACTAACAAAGCAAGACTTAGGAATTATTTATTCTTACAAACAGTTATTAGAAGATCTGTGATTTAAGAGTGAGCAAACCTGCAGACTAAAATGACCATCTGTCCTGGTTTCAGCTGGGATAGAGTTAATTTTCTTCCTAGTAGTTGGTATAGTGCTGTATTTTGGATTTAGTATGAGAATAATGTTGATAACACGCTGATGTTTTAGTTATTGCTAAGTAGTGTTTACACTCGTCAAGGACTTTTCAGCTTCCAATGCTCTGCCAGGCGCAGAAGAAGCTGGGAGGGAGCACAGCGAGGACAGCTGACCCAACTGGCCAAAGGGATATTCCATACCATATGACGTCATGCTCAGCATATAAAGCTGGAGGAAGAAGGAGGAAGGGGGGGACGTTCGGAGTGATGGCGTTTGTCTTCCCAAGTAACCATTACAAGTGATGGAGCCCTGCTTTCCTGGAGGTGGCTGAACACCTGCCTGCCGATGGGAAGTGGTGAATGAATTCCTTGGTTTGCTTTCCTTGCGTGCACAGCTTTTGCATTACTTATTAAACTGTCTTTATCTCAACCCATGAGTTTTCTCACTTTTACCTTTCCGATTCTTTCCCCCATCCCACCAGTGGGGAGTGAGTGAGCGGCTGTGGGGTGCTTAGCTGCCAGCTGGGGCTGAACCACGACACCATCAAAATTAAAATAGTGCTTTTTGCATATGATTGCATGTCAAAGACAATTTTGTCCTTTGGAAATGACAGCATGAAGGTCAAGAGTATAAGCAAAGTGAAAAGAGGTCTTCAAAGCAAAATAATATTTTCTTTACTTGGCTCTTTAGTGACACAAGATTTCCCAGTGTAAGCTTGTTCCCAGATGCAAGCAGCTGCCACACACGCATTTGCCCAGGAAACACATGGTTAGAAATATACACTCCTAATTTTAGTGAAGATGAATATTTTAAGGCTATCCTGAGTGAAATCAGAATACAAATGCTAAAACTGGCCTCTTTCAGCCATATACAACGTGACAAGCAATTGCTTACTCTAGGACTGCAGAGGAAGCTTTTAAGACCATGCATATTTCAGTGTTTGCTTTGCTGATACTTTGCAAAATTCTATTTATATGGCTTACCTCAAATACTGGAGGGTGGGCAAGGGAATGCTAACTCTTTTATCTGTTATCCACGACTTTTAATCTAGATTAAACCAAACTAGTAACCAGGAACTTCAGATGAGCATGGAGCCAGGAAACAAGAACATGAAATGAAGAGAGATCCAACTTACAATTAAATCTTGAATAAGTGAAATAGAAAGTATCCTCTTGATGCTATTTTCCACAATTACTCCAAGCCAATTAAGTACGCCCCAGTACCACAGATAACTCTGTCCTCCATGCCAATAGCTTACAAAGGCAAAAGTGAGGGCTGTGGAAAAGAGTGTTCCCAGCAGACTGGACTGAGATCCTCCCATCGGAACATAAATGTACCTGTAGGTGAAATGACAGATAAGCAACATTATTGGAGATTTCACAGAAATCTCAGAAAAACATCCACTATAGAACAAATTTGTTATTTTGTAGCATAAAAAAAGAATTTGAATAATTACCTGACATTCTCTATTTACAGAGCTTGCCCTAGTTTCTGCAAAGATGTAGACCACTTCATGAAATATATGCATATACCATTTGGCAAAAAGACAATTTTGTGGTCATGGGAACTCTGCATTAGGCAAATGTATAGCATAAACTATATTCTCAAAATTGCAAAAGACAAATGTTCAGGTTTTTTAAACTGCAGTAGTTGTAAGTCAACTTATATACACAGAAAGTGCATGTAATCTTCATGTGAATTTAAATTATAAGACTCTTAACAAAAAAATTTAAAACATTATATAAAGTCATAATCCATAGAATGTTTTCCATTTGTCTGAAATGTAGACACATGCAAACATGTTTTATTTTTAAAAGCTTATAATTTCTTTCTTTTAAATAATTCATTAAAAATTATACGAACTGAAAATATATCCTATCTGGTTCTCGTATTATATTCTCAGGATCATGTCTGCCTAATGACCTTCACAGGACATTCACCAAAAAATCCCCCAAAACCTATATGAAGCACCTGCATGCAATTATATTCTGTATTTAAACTGAATCCAGAGTCAGAACCTTCGTCTTCCATTGATGCTTATAAGTGTCCAAAAAGCAGTGCTCGTTCAGAAAAAATACCAGAAGCAACGGGATTCTGAAAGCTGACATTGTTTTCTGGGTCACTTCACTTCCTTCCTGCCTAGAGAGCTACATCCATTCCTGGCACTTTCTGAGTCAGGCATGGCCACTGGCTAGCCTTTATCTGAAAAAGTCACATATTTCTGTCAACACTTTGAAGAAGCTCATCAGGCAACAGAGTCACCATCCAGCTCATGGGTACCGGCGAGGAGATGCGGTATATGAGAACTGTCGGTGACAGTTCTCCTCAGCTGTCATTCCTTCGGCATGACGCACTGTCCTCATATTTGAGACTATTCCTACTTGCTAAGATAATTAAAGGAAATTTTTTGTAGTGAAATTTTTATCTCTCATTATCAGTTTTTACATTCAGAGATAAATACTAGCTTAAAAATTTTAAAGGGAAATTAACATAGTGCTTCATTCCTCATCTTAGGAAGTAAGAAAATACAGTAATGGGATAAAGTGATGAGAGTAATTAAAAGGTAAACAGAAACGTCACTAAAAAACAACTGTCAAATGCTCCAAATTCTCTCTAAGCATAACATCAATATACCTTTTTTACTTCAACCTGCTACAGGGAACATCTGATTACATTTATAATGATTTTCAGTGTAAGTGTGCTTTTTACTAAGCATATGAAAATAAATAGAAATTATATCAATAGTTTTTATTCATGTTGAGTTTTTCTTCTCTCTCTCCTCCCTATGTTTTTCTTGGGTCTAGTCTTTTCTCATCACATATATAAAGAAAGAGTGTGGCAATAATAGACACTTGCAATTGCAACCAATTAGTCTCATGGCAGAGAGGTACGTCTCAGTGGTCTGTAACCAGGGGGATGCCCTGCAGGGCTCTGGCTCGGAGGGTGAAGGGAGCACAGCCACAGACCCCGCTGCTTTGGACAAATTCCTTTTATGCAAGGGACTACAGAAATGAAAGACCAAAGCACCGCATCCCCTCTTAGGACATACTTTCCCAATACCTTGCCTCTCCCTTTTTAAAAGCTGATTATTTTTTAGGCAGGGTCCATTCTCATTACCAGTTCCCCTCGCAGGCTGGCTGGAGGAGGGCTGGCAGCTCCGCTCTGCAGCCGAGAAACCGCAACCCTGAGAGAAGCACCTCCATGCCCCTGCGGCCCTGCAAGCACAGCAGTTTCGCAGAGTTTCACCCAGAGGAGCCCGAAACAGGACATTGCCGGCCCTGCCACTCTCAGCAAAGCTCACTCTCTCTCGTACATTTACTGAAACACAGCACTTAAAAGTAACCCAGACACCATCGAAGAGACACATCTCTGTGACGGAGACCTTACTCTAAGCCCTAAGGAAACCTTTCTGCTGACCTCATAGGGTCCTGGGTTAAATCCATGACACAAAAGGTAGCTTTTACTGCAGAAGTAGCTCTGGGTTTCCATACAGTCCCTTTCCCTGCACGGTGACAGAGCTGTTGTGTAGGCACCAGCCATCTTGTCAGCACAGGCAGCCTCTGCTGGCACTGGCATCGACAGGAACGGCCCAGCAGCACCAGCTTGTTCATTTGCAAGCGCAGCTCAGTTTAGGTTGGCCTGAATGGCTTTCAGATTACTGTGCAGAGAAAAATAGGCTATTTTCTGATTTTTAGTGTTTAACAACAGCAGCTAGATAATTGAGCAGCAATAATTCATAATTCTGATGAATGTTCAAGGTCAGTCAAGTTTTAGCTCCCAGCGAGGCCCATGGCAATTGTGCAACTGAAAATTCGTTTGCGCTATCTTTGTGAAGACGTGCCTGAAGAAGGACAGAAGCCAAAAGGAGTCACGTAATCCTTACTAACACTTCCACCTTCCCCTCCGGTCCTGTGGAGAGTCTGCCTCCTTGCCCAGAGGAGAAATGCAAAGCAGAAAGCAACGCCTCTCTCCTTACCTGCTAGCTACCATAAGAAAATAGAACGAAGGCTGGCTGCCATTTTTTGTCACAAGGGCACTAACCGCCCTCAGACTGCGCGGTCTTGCCTTCCCTTGCCAGGGCATTCCCACTGGCAATTTTAAAGTGGGTATAAAGGACTGATGGATGTTGAGTCATTTCTCTCAAGCAGCGTGAAGAGCAATTCTGTATGTTCCTGTGTTTTTTACACAGAAAAATTCATGAAAAATCCATTATTATGTTACAGAACATATTAGGAAAAAAGTATTTGCTACCTCATCACCCATGCACATCATATCCACACCATGTTCTTGTGCTTACACTCTTACATTGGCAGGCCTGCGTATAAGCAATAGGCAACTCAGAAGGCATGCAGCCAGGGCCAGCTCCTGGCTCCGTGCCAGCCACTTTATGCTCTCTGATATAACCAAAATTGTCTTGCAAAAAAGCCACTGCAGAGCCCTTGTCATTATAAAAATGCATTTTGCTTATTTTTAAGCATTGTGGTAGTTTAGAATCTAATTTCTCAATACCTTCCCTGTGTGTTTACACAGAAAAGTACTAATTTGATCACAGAAAGCTGTATTTACACTAATGTGTGGGGGAGAATAAACCAGTGAATAGTATTATTAAGCCACAAGATAGAAGAAACACGGTACTTCTGTATTATCATTTATGACACAACACACACTTTGTAACTAACAATTTGTTGTGGTTTAAATCCAGCCAGCAGCTAAGCCCCACACAGCCCCTCGCTCACTTCCACCCAGTGGATTGGGGAAGAAAAGGAGCCTCTTACAGTGCATTAGGAAAGTTGTTCTGTCCTCCAGTTCCCTAACAAAATCCGTGAGGAGGGAAGGAGGGAGGCAGGGAGAGAGAGATTAAGGGGCAATGGCTACTACAATTTGATGTCTTACATATCTGCATACTTCCCAACTTTTTTCCTTCTTATCAATACTACCCGTCTACCTTCCATCTACTGTACTGCGATTAGGAACTCAGGGTTTACACAGAGAGGTTGCTGTAGAGCGTGCTGATCCGCTGCGCCATATGCGGAATAGCATTAACATAGATATCTCATTTTAAGGTTCCACACAGTTTTTAAGACTATTTCCATCTCTAATCACACAAAATCCACCGAGAAGCTCAAAACCCTCGGTTCAGGGACTATTAGCACGTAAAAGTAATCATGGGTCCTCATGGCAGACGAACACAATTCAAAGGAACACCCTCGTAGCAGAATTTTTTAACAGCTCATAAGCAGATTACACGTTTACCGTAGATGTGTAAGGAAGGCAGACTTAGCTGAAAAACGTGGTGAGAATGCGCAACAACTTTACCTTAATTCACATACTCACAGAAAAAGAAAACTCAACAGTTATTTGGTGGTCAATGAGCCAAAGACAGATAAATGAAGGAAAGCAACAAAGTATTTTGCAAAGAGAAAAGAATGTTAAGGCAAGCAGATTTGAGGATGGTAATTGGTCATGTCCCTCCAGGTTATTTTAGAGGGATGGGTAATGCTGGTCCCCTTTAAGAACCATGAAAATTACAGACAGGAGGATTAGACTGTGGAAGATGCTTAGTATCAAAAAATGCAGGCTAGGTTGTATTTAAAAATAAAACATCAACTTAGGGGATCAAAAGTCAATCCCTGCCAAAACTTCAAAGGTGAAATTTGAAGGTGAAAGAACAGAGAAGATTTCTAGGCAGGCTGTCAAAGAGGAACTCGTGAATGCCACACGAGTGGCAGGCTTTGCCAACCATTCCTAGACTAGCTAGACCTCTCTTAATGACAACAAGGAAAGGCACTTCACGCTGTCAGAAGAAAAAGTTGTGCATATTAGATGGAGAGAAGAGAAGGGGGAAGAGAACTCTGTGTAGATTAAATATCTCAAAACATCTGGGGGGGATTTGAGGCACATAAATACAAATAAACATTGAGAGAACATTATATAGTAAAAATTATTTGAACACACACCTGACACGACTAATCATACATTCTTAGCCTTCCCCTCCCAACGCAAAGTGCTGTCAGTCTTTACCGTATTTCCATAGACTGTTTTGTTTTCAAACTAAAACTTAGATGCTATTAAACATGTTACTTGCACAAACAATGCATAACTGTGTATGCGTCTTCACCAAGTGCCTTACTTTTAGTCCCACTTACAGTAGCTTAAATCAGCTTATCTTCAGCCAGCAAGCTGTTCCATTTACACAACCTATCTTAATTTTAACTCACGAAATGAACATTAGAGAATTGGCTAAAATATGTAAATGGAACCATTTAAATCCCTAAAGCAATGCAAACACAAACATAATAGCTGAGGTATTTGAAAGTGACATTTACTTACAGAGAATAATTTTTAAATCCAATAACCATTTTGTTAGTTTTCTTGAAGTGGTAATCTACAGCACAATCGTAAGAGATCTGACAATCATTCCCTTGGAAAACACATTGTTTCTTTTCTTTCCATGACATCTACGTTATAAACTTTTTATTCTGATAACTTTAGAAAATCACTAAGAGCATTTGCAACCAGTTAAGAATCACTGTGAAGGGCTTTTATTCCTTGAGGCCTCGATACACTGCTCTTACCTCATGTAATTTTAAACATATTTAAATCTTGAAGTAAGTGCAAGTAAAGTACCTCTTTAAATGCTGTCTGTTCAGGGGCTTTCTTCAACATGTGCTTAAATTTCTTCCTGAAGTAAGGCCATACAGCAAGATGCATGCTATCCATGATTTTTCCTCCCCTCTCCTTAGCTATTGTCTTGGAATGTCTTATCCAGAACCAGGTGAAATGTAATTTTTTAAAAAATGTTAATTTGCTTGTAACAACAAACTTCTTGTAAGTACAATTAATTTATGAGCTTTTTGTGTTTCAAAATTCCAATGCCTCTCTAAATTTCAAAGCATTCAAGGGTTAACCATACTGTTTTGAGTTGGACAGTTACATAGCCAACACAGTAAAAATTAAAAAAGCAATAATAAAGCCTTCCATCTTGCATCCCAACAACAGAAATCGCTTGAGGTTCTGTACAGTCATGGTGTCCATTTGTGGACATGTACACAAAGTTTCATCGGAGCAGCATTATGCCTGGAGAATTTGACCCTTTAAGTGAATAAAAAGTTTTTAATCATTAGTTATGAAATCAATGCTCAACGTAAGCCTGAACAATTTTGAGGATGAACTTAATAGCCAAGTTACCGCTCATTTTGCTTCTAAAATTATCCCAAGGATTGTCACCACAAAAGAGATTTGATTGAAATGAAAAGTGTGGCAGGACATAGGGTGAGAACTAGAGGGGAATTCCCTCTAGAACTAGGGTTGGGCTTCCTTTATTTATTTATTTTTAATCCTGTGTTTTCTTTTTGTGGCCTTAGACCATTGATTTCAAACTTTTTCTCTGCTGCATAATAAAAAGATTTCAGGCTCAGTTCTGCAAATTTCTTACTTCTGGGTGAGCTCTTACGATTCCTGCTTTGTCAGTTCAAGCTTTCACTGACTTGGATGGAAATACTATGCAGAGCGCATAAGTAAAGCACACCTGTAAGTCTTTGCAAGACTGGGTCCTACATGAATAAATCTGTTTTAAATTACAGAAACATCTCCTATAAACAAGACTTTGAAGGCTGAGCCCCCCATATTTGCACCTGAAATAAAAAAATAACCAGAGGTATTTGGAATACCATTTGGCAAAATTTCCACTAGGAGAGGTAAGCCTTGTTCTTACTGTGAAACTCAATTTTTTTACATGGTCTAATAATTTTGCTGGGGTGTTGGCAAAGCTTTTTAAACTCTGTAAGATTCTCTCACCTCACCAGCTTAATGCGATGTTTAGAGAGACCTTGACAAATGCAGACCCTTTAAAATATTTAAGCTAATGCTGGCTCCAGGCAAGCCTTGTTAAATTACCACCAAAATGTTTAATGAGAAATTAAGTCCATTTGGGTTACAAAGCATTAATGAGAATATTCATATGCAAGAACACTTGGCTTTACAAATATGACCTGAATTTTGGTTCACTTTCCAGTTGTTAGCATGTCTCCCAGCAAAGACTGTGCAGTTTCCTACTAAAAAACTGAAAAGTGTTTATGTTATTTTTCTTCCCTTGCATTCAAAACCAAAAATGATCCAAGTCAAGTCCATACGTCAAAGGGCAGATAACTGGGGAATACTGAACAAATCATTTTGAATTCACTCTTCCAAGGAAGCTCATGTTTTCAAAGAGATTCATTTATTTAAAATGAAATTTTAATCTAAATCATAATACTTCCTTTTAATAGAAAAAGTTTCATTACTGATGGACTGCTGTGTTTAGTTTTCTCCTAGTCACATGTAGGAAAGAAAGAAACCCTGCCTACCACCTGTCTGCAGTCAAATGCAAAACTATCAGTCAACTACCTTTGATCGCAATGGAAATGGGAGAGCTTCCAGATGACCAAAGAGCCAAAAGACTGGTTAAATCACTAAGTCCAAACCAGGGCCCCAACTTTTTTGCTGATGGTAGGAACCTATATGCTATTGCCAAAACAGCCTAGAGTTAAGTGCCTACAGCTCAGCTACTGGGCGGGAGGGGGCTGTGTCCCCAGCTGGCTGATGGAGCCGGGAAACAGGCACCTCCTCCCATGTGGAGTTCGCAGAGGTCCCTGAAGCTGTTCTGAACTTAACTCCCCTCAGGGGCCCAATTCATTCCTGCTACTCACAATACACCTACCATGTGCTGATAATATCTAAGCTCAGCATGAAGCAGAGCGACCAGGCTATACTCCTTTGAAAACCTGGCTGGAGGAGGGATCTATTAATAGCACTGTCACTCTTTGCTTATAAAATGGTAGAGGTCAGGCTCTTTGCCAAGGAGACCAACATATCTTGTCTCCCAGAGGAGTGCTCCAGCTGTCTGTTACCAGGCTGCCACCAGGCAGAAAAGAAAATGAGATTCAGAGGGTGAATATGCAAGAAAAAACAAGTCTGTGGCTAGAGCATTACCCAGAGAGACACAGAGATCCCAGTCCTGCTTTCTGCACCAGGAATTGCTCACTGTGCCCTAAAGAATCATTAGACAAAATGAATAAACAACACCATGAACAAAAGAATTTTTTTTTCCCTCATTTTCTTTACTTCTCCTGACTCTTACATTGGAGGGCCCAGCTCAAAATTCAGAGCTCTGCAAATCTGGGCCGGAGGCTGAACAGGCATAATTTTCCCCACACAAATAAACCCTTTGCAGCGAATCTCTTCCCTTGTCATCTCCCCTCTCATTGTAAGTCTGCATTCACAACAGCACATTTTACAGTAGTTTTCAACTACAGCTAAAGCAACAGAAACCAATTCTTCCTGTGCATGTGTCTGCACATATCAAACTATTTGTGGTTCAGTTAGTGAAAAACTATTAAGTAAGTGTCATTTGTTGCTTTGACCATGCCAAGAATAAAGTACTACATTTTCTCGCCCCTCTTAGAAAGCCGCTTTAAATTCCATAGGTATAAGCACAAGCTATTTAGCCATCCTGCTAATCCTAGTATGCCAGGTACATCAGACAAAATGCAGATCCATCCACAACTGTGGATTCAGATGTTTAAAATAAACTCACCACCGTGCACTTAACAGCTACCCTCTCCAGCACGCCTCTGCCAAAGGAGAGCACGAAATGTAGTCACTACAATAGAACCTCTATTATTTTCCTTATTAAAATATTTCTGCTTAGAGACAGGTGATAAACAGCCCTCTGCAATTTGCTAGGTAACAGAAAAGATTGTTTAATCTTCACAGATCCCTTTGTGAAGAGCTTGATGATGCTTTTGCATTTATACATCACTTTGTACACATGCACGTCAAAGGGCTTTGTTAGTATCCACAGACCACACAGCAGTTTCACCAAACCATGCAATACCTTTGCCTCACTGGAGTGTATAGTTCTATAGACAAGCAGAAACCAAGGCGTCAGAAGACCTTCACCTGGGTACATCAGAAATACAAATTTTTGTGAGACCAGAATAATGTTTGAGATCCGAAGTTCCAAAGTCAGTGAAGACTTGGTAAGCGTTACAACCTTCAGATTATAAACAAACGCCCACAAAATGTACTTCAAATGCATCTCTGAAACAAAGTGAAGGCATGTAATTAATGAAAAGCAGAAACATAGAAGAGATGTTGCTTAAATATTGCAGGAAACTTGATGAATATCAATGTATCTGCTTAAATATTGAGTAGTATTACATATTCCTCCAAGTTGCATGTGTACAATTTAAAGAGTTAGATTTCTGATATTATTCCAAGCTGAGTAATTCACTCACCTTTCCTGAGTTCATATTTCTTAGAAAACACTGTCTGCAGTTCTGGGAAAAGACTATTTATAAAATACAGCCAAGGCATTGAGATGTCTAGGCAAAGCTGGGATGCCTTAAATTAAGATTATACAGCACCTTCCACACTAAAGAACTTTTATACACTCTCCAGCCTGTGTCAAAAACCCTGTGTCAAACACCAGCAGAGTTAAATCCTCTCTGATGTAGAGTACAATCCCTATTTATGAGGCCAAATCAATGTTGCCTAATTGTTACATAATGAGAATGGATATCGAATTTAATTAAGCAGAGTGAAGCAAAATATTTATTCTTCTTGAAGCAGCACCCTTAAATAACGATGATCTCATTTTTTTCTCATTTATAAAGCAAGAATAGACACACTCCTCTAATACCAGTCAGGAACATGGTTCAATCCAGATAAAAACTTCAGTGGAAAATGTCAGTTCCTGTGAAGTTAGCAGTGACAAGGGACCACAGCTAAACAAACCAGTAAGTTTTAAACGTACAGCAACAAATTATCCCAATGCAAAGGTAATACTTGAGTGAGAAATGCTGTACCTACAGCCAGAAATTTAAATATATGTGTAAGGAGGGGAAAGAAATGGGGAAAAAAGGGTGCATGCTCTAGGAAAAAGGAACGGTAAAAGCCTGTCAGGGAAAAAACATCAGTTAGGGTATCACAGAAAGGTAAGTAGAAAATGTACCATAAATCTTCTTATCCTCCTACAACACTTAACTGTATATCTGTCCAGTTGTCTAAGGGTGGTCTGTTTGTTGGAAAGAGAGAACAAATAATGATTGATAAAAGAATGACTTCTCTGCATTGATCTTCATGAAAACCCCCAAGACAATGAATCAACAAAACTGGTTTTAACAGGGAAGTGGAAATGTAGACCAGAAAAGGTAGAAAACAGGTTAAAGACCATTAAGACTGCCAGCATTCCAGTTGGTGTGCCTTCATTAAATCCTCTGAAGGGTATTCAAGGAAGCATCTGGTTTACACATTGGGTCACCAGTGATTGTTTTTCTTGTTTTCTGCTTCTTGAGATTTCAACAGACTGTAAAAAGCAAACAAACTCTTCTTCTTTCTTCAAAAGTGGGGGGAACCAAGCAGGAGCAAGAAAACGCCACCCAGCTTGGGAACTGCCTAACAAATTCCTGGTGGTGCTTAGGAACAGACTATGAAACAGTAGCTTGTGCTCACATCATCCTTAGTACTTGGGGCTAACCAGCTAAGAAATAGCACGTAGCTTCAAAGAGTTAAATAGAAACAGCAACACTAAACTGGCATGTTTTCCCTGGAAAACCTCAACTGAAACCAAATCTGTCGGTTAAAGTCTAAGCACTAATACAAAGAACATCATGGTAGGATAGTTATGGTTTAGCTTTGAAACTGCTTGAGTTGTTCACCAAATACTAAATGAAGCATTTAAACTGCTTCAGTATTCAATAACTCATACCCCCCAGCAACAGGGTGTGAGTACCTCCCAGGGCTGTAAGCTCCACACTTGGGAGATGGAGGTGCAACGCTTGTCCTTGACTCCAGCCTCAACTGGGAGGCAGTGGGCAACCACTGCTCTCGGCTGTTGGTTTTCCACCACCTTACAGAGACCGGGCCCCCCTAAAACTCATGATTCTCAATTATAAGCTCATACAGTGGCAGAGCATAGCCATATGGACAGAATTCATGCATACCAAAAAGTCAAATATAATTGTCTGGGGTCAAGTGTGTTGATGATGTCCAGGAACATCTTCTGTTTACATCGCAAATGTTTTGTTTAACAGCACCACTGCAAAGACTGATAATGATGATCCATCTCTACAGTACTGTTTACTGATGTTCAGTGAAAATTAATGTGAAGTTGAGTGGCCATAAAATGATACTTTCTCATTTTCACTTGCTCACCCATTTGATTATTAGTGATGCTAGCCTTCTTCATTTGTATTTCTCACCTTTTTCTATAAACTAGAGACCCCAGTCCCACAACAGCAGCCCACTCCATCCTCTCTTCATTACCATCCCCCCTAAAAGAGAATTCTTCTATGATTGCCTCAGTCGCCATTCCATCCTGTACACTGTAACACTGTTGAAAAGAAATGAAATACTGTAATGTGAAAATTTAGAGCCGATTCATTAACGTAGAGACAGTAACAGGCTGAAACTGCTGACTGAAAAACATGAATGATGATTGGTGGCTATGAACACTTCACCAGATACACAAATCATTAGTTCAGATTGCTAGGTTATTCCTAAGACAAAGGGAAAATGCAAGTGTTCTGTTGATGCATATGCACCAAAATATTACCAAGGTGAGCACCGGATTTCTTGGACAGTAATAACTAAGGTCAGTTTATTTGCTCCTAAGAGAAAAGGCCAGATCATATTTTCTTTTATTGCCAGCAAGATTTCCTTCATCAGTTTCAGACAGATAGGGATCTGGGTTCTGTGCTTGTTTTCAATGCCTTTTGCAACAAGTACCTTTTGCACTAAGCCTCCTCTGCTCTACCCCTAAAATTAGCCAAATCAAAACCTTTTCAACATTTGAGGACAGAAGAATCAGAAAGATTCCTTGACCTTTTCATAGTTACAGAGATGATGCTACAACTTACTGTTTTTTCAAGAGAAGAAAGTATTGAATAATTGTGTGCTTATATTTCCTTTTCTGCATGTATTTTCACAAATCCTTCAGCTGGATCTTGCATGTTTTGTGGATTTTGTGGATGCAGGGGTGGGGTTCATTAAGCAGAGCATACATTTAGCAGAGCAGAAAGACAAAAATAAATTCTTTCACCACTAACTTAGTCTGGAGATTGGATTTAGCAGAGTGAACTTGACAGATATTTTTTCCAATTTGAATTATTTCAGTTTTTTCAATTTCTGGAGTATATGCATTAAAGGATTTCCATTTTAATGTTGAAAACAATGTTTCCTACATTAAAAATTCTTTATTATAAAAACCTGATACCACATTCAAGATACAATCATTTTCTTGTCTTATATGCTGGGCAGAATAGCCATACATAATTATGTCCTGGCTGTCCAGTTTTAATCTTCCAAGCATTCCTGTATGAGAACTCTTACTATGCTTCCATGATCTATTGATATTTTTACTTGCATATTGATTGAGAAGTAATTATGTCCATAAGGTAGAGAAACTATCAAGAAAATATAGTGCAAACTAAACTGCAGTCCTTAACATCAAGCCTGCCAGTTAAATCCTTTTCTGAGCACATGCACAGTACTAACTTTGCAGCTCAGCTGTGAGGTGTCAGCCTTAAGCTCAAATTTTATTTAAAGAACAAACATACAAACACTGTTCTCTGTATCTCAGACTCTTTTCTGCGCCTTTATGGGATAAGCTGAGAGTATGACACAGCCTCCTAGGTAATCCCTCTCGGACAGCTGTTGTCACCTCACTCCCTCATCACCTCTTCTCTGAGCCAGAAAGCACAAGCTGCTGGGGCTACTCCTGAGATCCCCAGTAGGTAATGGCTTTTCTGCTCCTGCCTGGCATGACGAGAAAGCAGTAAGGTTGGAAGTCAAAGGATCTGATCACAGACTCATTTAAGCGAGCTCTAACAGCCCTTTAAAGCTATAGGGGACAGCATAAAGCCAACTGTAACAGTCAGTGTTAAAACCTTCAAAGCATCCACTGCTGGCAGAAGGTTGAGGATTTCAGGCAGGGTTGCTGCCATTCAGAACAGGAGGTAATTTTTAGCTCCTAATGTAACAAGAACAAAGAGTGGGCAAAAGTAAGTGCAGGCAAAATTTAAGTTGTAAATTGAATTTTAGACCTAATTTTAGTTCTGAAATACACACTTCTTAACCCCTGTGATCAACAGGATCTTTGCATAGGATAGATATTTTTCTTTGCTAGCTGCATCTGAGCAAGAAAACCTGGTTTTATTTACAGCATTTTTTAACCTTGTTAATAGAGTTCAGTATTAAATATAAGTACATTCTGTGAAGCAAGCCTAGCTGTGATTCCCATGGCTCTTGTTTTGCTGAGTAGGTAGAGTTTAAATCAATAGCAAGGGCATTCTTCTCCATCTTCTACCTTCAGCCACCTTTGCTATGCTGTCTCACTTTCTAAAGGAGACTAGCAATACAAAAACCCACCATGCTGTTCCATTTTAACTCAGCTAAGATTATCAAGAAAATGTCTTTATGATCAATCTTTGATTTTGTGAACAAAACATGTATCAAATACTTTTTTATATGCTTCAAAAACAAAGGAAGTACGGGCTAAGTCCACTATTCAAGAAAGAGAGAAAGAAGGAAAACAAAAGTATCAACCACTGGTGCTTGACAAACTCTAACATCAGTCAGACCACTGCAGGAAAAAGCCTGGCTGGTAGTATGACACAAATATATTGCTTATTTTATGCTAGTCTGCTGGAAAAGAGGCAGAGAAGTCTTAAACCATGCAGGCTTAATTCCTGCCTCTTGGGTTTTTTTGGGTGCAAACAAGATAAAGAAATGGATTGCATCACCTGTTTACTCTGTAATCTATTAACAGCAACTGATCCATTCCAGCCCTGTTTTGTTTTAGTTAAAATTGAAGTGCAATACTAAAAATCAACATTTCAGCGTTATTTCAGTTCCACTTCTAGTCTAGTCATTGAGATTCAGTAATTAACAAAATGTCTTTTTATGTTCCTTATAGCATGAAATAAAGCGGCAAAGAACCGTTTGCTGAATCCAAGTATCTTATCTTTTCTGTACATAATCCTGCAAGGATCAATGATACCACGCAGCCAAGTCAGACTGAGGAAGACTGGCTACAGATAGTATCCAACGTTGGGCAGAAGCCTGTACAGAGCTTGACATGTAAGACAAGCCTGTCCTGTCCACGTTTCAGAATTTTCTAGCTGATAATGCTACCTAGATTTAACATTTTGCCAGTTCAGACAAAGTCATTACAGTGCAAACACTGTTCTGCTGTTACTGGCTCTGAAAGCCATTATGTGAATGAACAAGGCAAGGCAAGTGTTGTAATTACATAGCAATGGCATATTTAAACTCTACTGATCCCATGTTAGGCATAGACCTGTCTTGCTTAATTGGGAGAGTATGTACATGCTTAACATCAGGCATGTACTTAAATAACATGTAGAACCCAAACCTTTTAAAGTGATCCAAGAAGCTTTCCATTTATATATTCACCCTCTTTTCAAATGAGTAGTAACTACCACTCACCACTTTTTCTGTTTCTCACAGGACTGCACAGACATAGTATTTTTCCCAACATTTTCCATGCTGCAAATTTGTCTCTTAGTTACTATGCCTAGAGGATTCTCTCAAAAACCAAACTCTTTTAGGATTACCAGTCACCAAAATCTAAATCATGCAGACTGATCCAGCACTTAATGCAAAGTGTTCAACTATCCCATCCCCGCCTCTCAAAAAGGTCAGAAACTAGGACAATATCGTGACTTGCACAGTGCAGCTCTATCATCCTCAACACAATATCCAGCGTCCCTGGCTCAACACTCACCATATCTCATGCTTTGGCAGGAAACCAGTAAGCCCTGGGCAGGATTTTACAATGCTATCCTGGTTCCATTTCTGAGGAACACTTAATAGCTTACTGCCAGGTAACGCTGTGCTGGGCTTTTTAGAGCACTATGGAGCACAGCAAGGCCTGCACCCCCCAGCTATCATTCAGCTAACTCCATGTGGATTTTTGCATGCATATGTGAGAGACAAAAAGGGCCAAGAGGAAAGAAGAGAATGTTTTACTGATAGCACTTGACCAGTCCAAAGGTAGGCATGAATCAGTACCTCTCATTTATGTTTGCTGCTGGCAAGAGATGATCAAGTATGCAAAATATTCAAGTTGTCAAACATGACTAAGAGCTCTATTATAATAAGAAAATAATTGCTTGACATGTTTACCTTCAAATTCTAGGCCTTCTTAAGTTATCATAATTCTAACATTAACAACTGTTAAAATATGACTAAACAAATTCCCCAAACCATTTTATATAGACCCAAAGTTTTAACCCCTACTACATTGCATTGGGAACAGCTTCGTTTAATCACTAGGTGATTGAACACATATGCTTCCAAGCAAACACAGATAAGGATCTAGCTAACTGTGCTGGCACCATTTGCAAGCACCCTACTTCTTGTTTTCATTAGCAGGCTTGCAGAAGTGGAGAAAAGATAATGAAAAGAAGTCTACGTGGAAATGAACTGCAGAAGGGAAAACTACTACCATGCTTTTTGTTCTTTTTCTTCCTATGCAACTAAAATACAAGACTCAATTTATGAAAATTAAAGCAGAGCTGAAGAAGGAATGAGAGACAGAAATTAAGTGTATCTTACAAATTTGCCATTTGACTAATAATGATGGAAATGGTTTTACTGCCCAGATGGTAATTACGTTTTCAAATTATATCATAATTATTCAAAATGCAAGTGACCTTGCCATGTATAAGTCTTAAGAACTGCTTGTACACTAGAAAGAACAGATTTTAGACTGTGCAAGCTGAAAGTTGATTATGCTGAAACATTGCATACCAGGGAATGTGTTCTGACTCAGTGAGAATGAGCTGACTGGAAGCAAGGTGAGACGCTAATTAAAATCTGTGCAGCACCTGGAAATTGTAAAGTGATTTAAGTATAAAGTGTCATTATTATCAATGTATGAATATGTATCTCTTCCTGGGTGAAAGAACATATAGGAAGAACACAGCTAGTAGTCCTTTAGTCTCTAGACCCTTCAGCTTACATATGAATTCTGTACTGATGTGTCTGATGGCTAAAGATCATTTTTTATAAGGTTCTCATTATTTTCCTAACAAGATATTATTTCCTTCTGTGTACTTGGGAAGGGAGAGTTGCTTTCAAGGTAAATAAATTATCATGTTGCAATCACTCTTAAAATGCATAGGCAAATAGCTTTAAAATATGCAATCTGATCTAATAAGGTTCAGCTGGTTCATATTCAATAGGGTCCAGTGAAGCTTCCCATACATTGTCTGCATGAAATAGATACGTGGAAAGCCATATTAAGTCAGACAAAAGGTAAATAAAAGAAGATTTGTCATAACTGTAATGGTTAAAAATGCAGATTCCATTCTTTCTACTTACCTCACTCGGACAAGAAAGTAACATTGAATGTCATCTTAACATACTGTTCATTCTCTGCACGTCATGTGTGATCCAGTATAGTATATCTATTTAAAACAATACTCAAAAGATTTCTGGTTGTTCCAAAGTTATTTTCAGGCACTGGTAAGTGTTCTGTATTTTATTTGAATTTGTTTGCTTGTCAAACCACATTCTTGCTTGATCTATAAAAACGCTTATCCTATCACTACCACTACAGTATTTGAATGCATTCTGGTACCGTATTAAAAAAAAACCAAAAAACCTAAACCCACCATACTCTGTGGTTTGTTCACTCACCGCAGAAGGAAAAACGTGTGCAATATAGCACAGCAGTTTGGTGTGGAAAGAGACTGTGCATACATTTTTCAAAGTGCATTTGGAAATCAAGTAAGCAAGGTTTGAGAACATTGCTCTGCCTATGGACTAAAATGTGACACCATGGCCCTTAGTTTGGGTAGGTGCTCACTACAAAACCATGGGCTATATTACCAGACAGAATAAACTCCTGAAAAGATTATCTTTAACCTGCAGGTAGAAGGCCTCATTACCTTTGAAGACTAGGGTTACTGACCCTGGTCTGCTTTCTAGATCTTTACAATGAAATCTTTTGGGTCTCTGAGCCCCACAGAGCCCAAACCTTGATTAGTACTTAGTAGAGCAAGAGTATAGAGAATGCAGATTAGCTCTCATGTGTTAGTAGTAGCCCACAGCAGTGAAAAAAGGCACTAGAGTATTCAGTGCCAACTGGACTGTTCAATGTGCAACATCACACTGTGGCATTATCCAGGAACAAGTTTCTCGGCAACGAAAGTTACAAAAGACAGAGCACTCTCTGAACGTAACAGTACCGTTTTGCGGGCACACTGCATTGTGCCGCTGAAGATAGCTAAGCTAAAGACTATCTGCACAGTATAAAAAGCAATTGGTAAAAAAAAAACCCTATACAAAATCAAGCAGTGTTGCCCTAGAATCCAGTTCCAAATCCTGTCCTGTCCTCCCCTGACACTTGAGTTGTATGAGCTAGTACTTGACTGCACCAAAGGAGGAAATTGCTTATTATATTATCCATTCTACTTCTGTAATTATGTATGAAAATAGGGATGCCATCTATAGATATGAAACATTGCATAATGACAGCTTACAAACATGTCACCAGGGGAAAAAACAACGACAAGGAGGTTGTAAACAACCTAAATCAATCCGTTGCAGGGATAATAAGAACCATCCTCAAAGTCACCCTTCCAGGGGTAAAGCCAATTGTTCATAATCTGTAACTGGATCTAAAACACGCACCCTGGAGGCGGGGAGAAGAGGGAGAGAAATACGTGAAACACCACAAAGTGAGCAGATCTTGCTCCCATTAACCCACCCAAACAAGCCACTGCACTCAGTAACAGTGAACAACCTGCATGAACCATATGGAGCCTAGTTTACGTTTGCAGTGTTTCTATATGCGTTGGATGTATATACATTGCTTAACACAGGTATTTTTAGAGAAACCTTGAAATGTTCATCAGGACACAGGAACACTTCTCATAGAATGTCATGGAAACGCAGGGACGTAGCAAACACTTCCAGAAGAGCCAATACTGTCCCGTACACTGTCCATCAGTGCTAGGTCTGTTCCAGCTACCTACACAGGAGTTAACGAGACGGGCTTTTGGAAAGTAAGAGAACAAACAAGGGAGAATGCAGACTAGGGCTGATTGACAGGGAGCAGACACTGTAATTAGCTGGAATTACTGGTCATCCTTGCTACTGTTGATTTTTTTATCATCATCAAGAACTATTTTGAGACAGTGGCTAGATAAGGGCACCACAGCACTAAGCAGGCTAGCTGAAGGGGCAAAACCAGAAGTTAGAAGTGGCAGAAATTATAAAGGCTAGAAAAAACCCAGCTGACTGAGAATAAGAAAAAGAGAAAGGCAGAGATAACATGAATAGATGTTTTAAAAAGAGACAAAATAAATTTACCCATCGCTCTCAAAATTCCAAACCCTTAAATGCACTGAATGGAAAAGGTTATGCTAAAGAATGAAAATTTATTTGAAAGGCAGAGAGAGCGAGCAGCTACCAGAAGAACACAAGCTGCAGAAACAAAGAGAGATCGCACTGCTCAGGTGCAATGATACAAAAATGTAATTTTCACCAATATTCAGTAATTTCCATGAGCAGTTTTAATTTTTTAGGGAAAAAAAAACCAAAACCTGTGAAAAATCTCAGGCAGAATGTGGGATTGACAGCAAGGAGGCATAAGATGATAATGTTTGGCTGTCTAGAATTCTCTATCATGTATCATGTAAACATGGCGTAATGCGATTTTTCTTTCCACAATCAAAACCTACTGCATTTCATTTTCTACAATTCTATTCATTAGATGTACATGCTGCAAATAAGGAGTTGGAAAATTTTGGTGTTGTACCAGAAAAATATGATCGGGACAACATTTTATGTAACTAGTAAGTGTCTGAGTGAAAATAGTCTACCTATTTCAACATTAAGAATTTCAGATATGTATTTTATGTAAACACATCAAAAATTGAATGTACAATTCCTAAATCCAGGGTAAGGTACTTAATAGGTATCTCCATTTACAGTATACATATGCCCTTTTTTTGGAAAAGTCTAACAAAGGGAAGGATAATTATAAAAAAACATATACCAAATTTACATATATGCTTCACAACACAGTCACATTTAAAACGTCCTTCACCTTAAAGATAGGTATCTTTCATCACACTCTTTGATATATACCATAAAAACTTCAAGGGCCAAGCCGGCGCAATCTGAGCTTGAATTCAGTATAATTATCTAGGGAGCAGGCAAAGGTGATTTCTTCACCTTTTCTCACAGTGGTTGCTGCATTGTAGTGATTGAACTTCCCTTTTTGTGCAAGTTGCTGGGCAAACAAGGAGAGGGTGCACAGATGACCAAAGGAAAACTGGTCATTGGAGGACTTCCCAGATAGCTTAAGACAAACAGCTTCAGCTACATATATAGTTCATAGCAGAAGTGACTGGTATGAACACTGAGTTCAAGTAACATGGGCTAATGCAGTAATCTGCTTAGAAGCTACCTTCTTTAGGATACAGTGAGAGGTTTTAAATAACTAATGTTACAAGTAATTAATGGATTGAGATCCTAATACTAAAAATAACCAAGTAATACAAGACCTGGCTGTAGGGTCTTCCCAACCCAGGGAAGTGGTTGAGTCACCATCCCTGGAAGTATTTAAAAGACATATAGATGTGGCGCTTAGGGACATGGTTTAGTGGGCATGGTGGTATTGGGTTGACGGTTGGACTTGATCTTAAAGGTCTTTTCCAACCTTAATGATTCTATGATTCTATAAATTCCTAAATCAACTTATGAATCCTATACAATTCTTTTGGAGCATCCACAGTAGCTGGGAATGTAGGGACAAGGAGACTCCATCAGCTTTTCATGTTTCTTTGTCTAGAAGATAGTGCACTGGCCTCGTCATACAGGAATTCTGGCTCAAAACAAGGTTTAGGGAGGAGACACAGAAGATGGCCTAAAGAGTCATCATAACACATAGGATGAATTAAGCACCAGGAGGATGGATGAACAGAATTTTTTAACAGCCAGACTGCTGAAAAATGAGCACCAGAGCCAAGTGTTCCTGACACAAAACTGTCCCATGGCACCTGTTTGAGACGAGAATTCACAGCCAAAAACCTGTTTTAAATTCAGATGCAAAGTCATGGCCTTTGGTGTGTTGTGTTATAAAAAAGAACATCTATAAGCAATTAAGTAAAGTAGATATTCCATCTATAGGCAACATATTACAGAGTATTTTTACCTTCACACACAGACACCTATTACTACAATATTCAGCAGGCCCATCAGTTTGGGTAATATGTAAATAATGCATCCAGGAACACAGACAGCTAGGACTCAGCAACAGTGCTTATCCACTGTTTTTATAAGATAAAAGAACACATTTCTCTATTAATATAGTGCTTAATTGGCCAGCCTGTATGATTCGCCAGGATTGAAGAATCCAGATGTTAGCAAAATACCGACAGCAGAACATATGAACACCGTTCTTAGGAAGCGAGTTTTTTATCTTTAAGGACCAGGAAAATAGATGGTCCTGCTATAACAGCAAATGGTGCAAAGATGCTGGACATCAGCTGAGAAGGAATACTCTTACCTAAAATGATCAATAGGAACCTATTTCAGAGCAGCTCTTGAATAACTTGGAAAGAGACACTCTGGAGACCTTTTACAAGCAAAGAAGGTTTTCCTTTCCCAGATCAGAAAGCCAGGATTGGAATATTCATTCATTTCTGCCTTTATTTAAATAATTGAGAGTCTGTTAACTAAAGTGATTGTGGCAGTCTCCTTCCAGGGCTGAAAGACAGGGCAATAAGCCTAACATGCTAATTATAGCAGCAACCATCCTAAATCTTCTCAGAATCTGTTTCATGGAAATACCACTTTTCTGTGGAATAATTACCTCTTACATGCCCAATCCTATTCCTGACAGGCATATTTTAATGCTCTGACATTTTAATGCCATCTGCCGCCAAGAAGCCCAGCCTGCCACGTTGTCAGAACTCAATCCACGCACCATCTTCCCACTCCCCATCATTTCACTCTTCCCCTGAATACAGAGGAATTGCTTCTCCAATGCCCAGTGTTACAATTTACACTTTGGCAGCATGTAGGTAGGAGACACTACCAAAAGCAAACGACAGCAATTTTCAGCCTATTTGTACATTTTGTGGCTACAGTTCCTGTAAAGTGAAGAGGAATCAAAGCCCGTTGCTCTTGGAAGCACCAACTGCCTTTAGATCATGTCTTCTGAGGCATTTGTGTATGCAAGAGAAATAACGAAGAGTCCTGTTTCCTCCTCCTCCTCGACCCATGGCAATGGAGGAAAAAAGCCTCCTCTAGTGTCATTTACCTCAAATCAGTGAAGGGGCAGGTACGATGAAATTATAAAGTGCCTTCAAGTCAGATGGGATGAGTTGAGGCTTTTATCTTCACTTTGCAATATCTTAAACATTGGCAACATTACCTTGCATACAAAAAAGCGAAGAGAAAAAAGCACATACACCACAGAAAAACAAAGTTTTGTTTCAGACAACTTGCATAGTAGGAACAGATATTCCCCCTCCCCATTTTGAGAAGTCTAAACAGTGTGGCTTTACATTTCAGATTAAATCAATAAAGCACTAATAGTATTTAGGAAAGAGTTACAGTCACTAAATAGTATTTTCCCCTATGTTCGGGCATTTCAGCAGAGCTGGGACTGTGCGCTGTACACTGAGCATGTACAGATAAATGTGCAGAAACAAGGAGAAACAATACTTACGTACCTATGCATGGTAAACAGTGATTTTAAAACCAACGGACTCAATCCTGATTCTAGTTATGTCAGTTGTGAGATAGGAGTGCTTCTCCTACTACAAATAATCATTAATCACAAAGTTATTGAAAATACAGGAGTATTTTCCAAGACAACTATATTGCCAGTACTACATATAAGACAAGAAGTAAAACTGTGTTATTGTCCTCTGTTCGTTCTCCCTTATTGTTCCCCTGCTATGTATTCCATACTTCCTTTTCTAGGTCTAGTGATTGACAACACGTATTATCCATTCCTGTCAGGACTGGAAGATCATTGGCACTGCCGTGTCAGTGCTCACCTCCTTGCAGGCTGCCACTAATAACTTTTCTGACCTGAGATTTCTCACAAAATCAGCAGAATTGTGCACTGCACAACTGGTTGCCAGGTGCTCATATATAAATACTTCATTGATACCTTTTTGTTTAGTAGTATCAACTCAAAAAAGCACAGATGGAATGATATTAAACCCAGAATAAATTAATACAGAGAGATCGCAAACTGTTTTATTACATATAAAAGGATGCAAATAAACCATCTCTCTTTAGAGCTCCCTTTCATTTCTTTGTATTAAAAAAGATATTGATTAATTAGACATCTTTTGAAAAAAATCGCACTGCTCTGAAAATTACAACCAAGATAAACCAACAAAACAGAGGAAGCCATGTTCATCATCCAATGTACATCTAAACGGAGTCATTTGGGAGCCTTCTTCATTAACATCATTTCACAAGGGCTAGTACTAAATTGATTGTACAGAAAAAGAACCCCATACCCGCTTAATGTTGATCACAAATTAAAAACAAATCAAAATGTGGGAAAAATAGACATGCCCAACAAAGGATATTGGCTTGAAACACTTCTGTAATTTGTTTCAGGACTACTAAAGTACATCTCTCTATACTTTACAGTACATTTTGTTCAAAAGACAACAATAATAACGTGGAATGGTCTTACGGGGAAAGCTCTCAAGCCTGCTCTGGGGACTCAGCATGCCTGGGTGGCTCTCTGAAACACCTCTGCACTGATGCAGGCAGCATGGGGAACAAACAGGAGGAGCTAGAAGTCTCTGTGCAGTTACATGACTGGAGTGCTGTCACGGATGGATACGGGCTCTTCAGGAAGGACAGGATGGGAAGGCCAGGAGAGGGACTTGCCCAGTATGTGAGAGAGCAGCTGGAGCGCACGGAGCTCTATCTGAGGATGAGTGTCACTGTACTATAGGTCTGCTATAGACCTCCTGATCATGAAGAAGGAGATAAGGCCTTCTTCAAACAACCAGAATAAGCCTCATGGTTCACAGACCCTGGTCCCCATGGGGGACTTCAACCGCCCCAGTATCTGCTAGAAGGACAACACAGCAACACTCAAGCAATCTAGCAGACTTCTGGAGTGCATTGTTGACAACTTTCTAACACGGATGATCAAGAAACCAACAAGGAAAGGTGCTCCACTGGACCTCGTACTTACAAACAACGAAGAACTGGCCAGGGACAGGAAAGTCAGAGGCAGCCTTGGCTGCAGTAACCATGAGATGATGGGCTTCAGGATCCTGAGAGGAGGGAGCAGGGCACAAAGCAGGACCACAGCCTTGGATTTCAGGAGAGCAGATCTCCTCTTCAGAGATCTGTTTAAAAGAACCCCATGAGATATGGCTCTGGAGAGAAGAGGGGTCCGGGAAAGTTGCTTGACATTCAGGGATCACCTCCTCCAAGCTCAAGAAAGGTCCATCCTGACAAATAAGAAATCAAGCAAAGGCAGCAAGAGGCCTGCATGGATGAGCAAGGAGCTCGTAACTGAACTCAGACATCAAAAGGATGGGTACAAGAGGCGGACGTATTAATTTCACTGTTAGTCTTCCGAGGCCTTATGAATCTGAACTATGGGACATTTTGATTGCTGATTTATTTTTAAGTGATCCTTCTGACAAAACTAGGACCTACTGCATGCACCTCTGAGCAGACTTTTGCATCAGCAGTTCTTGGGAGCAGCATCAGGACCTAAAGTCACATAGTTTTCAGAGAGAAACAAAGTCTTTACTTCTATAAAACTTACAGAAACAGAACAAAAAGTCTGTTGATCTCAACACAAACACAAGGATCTTTTTGAAGAAAATTGTATGTATTTTCAAGGTCTGAAGCTGTATGTTATGAGGACACAAACAACAAAGCACAAAATGTTGACCCAACATCATGGTATTAATAACTTTGTTGTTTAATAACAAGGAGAAAAAAATCATTTTACTCCTGTGGAAAGTGGCCTAACTTTTATTCACACATATGCACAGTTATTCACATGTTACTACACTTTAAAAAAAGTTCTCTTCTTACTATAAGCTGGCATAAAATGTCAAGTCAGCAATTCTGTGGACTGATGATATAAATATTGATAAATATTAAAATATAAATATATAAAATGTATAAAATATAAATAAATATAAATATTAAATATCAATATTAAATATTGATATCTACAAAATAAGTCATAACAATATGTTTCCCACATACTGCCCTCAAGAGATTCCGTAGGATACACGAGAGCAGTTGGCATGCTGTGACCGCTCTGCACAGGTTCTGGAGGGTCTACGCTACTTCAGTGAATTGATAATCACCCAGTGAAGAGGTATGCTGCCTCCGAGACTCTGATCATAAACAGCACAAAGATATGTCAACTTTCTATGATTAAATGATTTGTCAGTCTGATCCTAAAAATGATTTGTGCATCTACAGCTCTAGCAAAAACATGTAACTCCGACACATTTGCTTCCAGAGCTGAAACATCTTAATGAAAGCAGTCATTATTTTTGTAATTTATTTCTGAACTCTTCAGAGACACCGTCAGCTGAAGCGAGACACCTCTGCCTGAATATTGCTTCCTGAGCCTTTTGTTATAAGCCATGCTTAAGGTGAAAGAAATTTGAGAAGAATAATTTCAGGCCTTCCCCGTTGATTTGGTCTGACAGCACTTCATAAAACCTTGTGTCACTGCTCCTTGTTTTCAAGTTTTCCTTTCCTCAGTTCAACAGAAGAGGAGGGAAAAAACATTTAAAACAGCAATGTAAGGCACAAAAATAATTTGGAGAGGAACTAAGGGCATGTATGGTACTAGACCACTCACTTTTTGAAACTCACTTTTGAGCACTATGCCTCTGACCTGCACGCTGCACACCCTTCTCTAAGCACTGTCCAAAAAGCAAGAAAGGTTAATGTTCTGTAATACAGATACTTGCCTCCTAGTACCAAAATATCTTTTAAATTGGTAACATTAAGCAAATAAGACCATGTCTACTTTGAGCAATCTATGTATCACTGTACCACATCTGCAGTTTTGTTGGCACGTGCTGTAACTCTTTTTCACAGATTGTGCCCAGAAATTCAACCACAGACAATTCAATCACAACTTTTCACTTAGTTATAGCTATGCTAATTTGCCACCATTAATTTTTGAGAATCAAAAACCAAAAGGAAGAGCTTGATATCACATCTACAAGAGAATACAGATAAGGCTATTCCTTACACAGAAGTGAAATACTGATGGCTTTATACAATTTCTTTACTTGAAGTCAGGGCTTAATTCCTACCTGTTATAACAACTCCCGTAGGCAACTGGAAACCTGCATAAGACAGAATGCCCTGCAGTATCACAAACCAAAAACCAAGGCAAAACCATGAATAAGAAATCGCAAAATTATTCATTATAACTTTTGCTCCTTAACCACTGCTCTTGAGTCATGCAAAGCTCTATCAGATAGTTCAAAACATCAGCAAATCTTCAGTTCTGGAATCAGGAATCAGAGAAGACAGGGAAAATCTTGCAAAGGTGGGTATCTCAATGAACTAGAACTGTTGCCCATAAAAGCAGGGACAAAAAGCGATGGAAATCCTGGCAACAGAAATTCTTAAAACCAGACTGAATGCAGCACAACCAGTACTGTAATAAACAACAGAGTAATGCTCCAGACCACTGGAGGACCACTAAGAAGTTATTCTCCAACTCCAAATTACAGAAGTCATGGGACAAGAAAAGCATTCAGGTAATAGATGTCTCATTGTATCTAATCACTGAAACTAAGTTAATCCAAGAAATAAAATTTGGTTTTATATTACTGAAATCAATTGTTCATTTGACAAGAATTAAAGACCACTAACCCTTTCTGCTAAGTTTAAGCCTAATTAGTCATGCCAACATACAGAGAATCATCTTGAAATGATAGTCCAGAACTAAAATAGGAATCTGAAGCATTGTCATCAAGTTTTAATATACTTAGGTGTTCCTTAAAATTGTCTCAGATAAATATGTATTTTGTATTTGCAATTGTCATTTTGTGAGGAAAGGTAAATTATATCTAATACTGGGTTTCCTTCTTCCAGCACTTCTAATGCTAAAGCCTAATGATTTCTAAATATTAAACATTATTTCCTTTCACATTCTTCTTTGTCAGCTCTATAGATTCAGGGATGATCAGCTCCATGAAATCTACCTGTATTTTGGCAACAGGCTATATGATCCAAAAACTAAGCAACACTCTCCCATTTAAAAACCGCTAAGTGACTGCAAGTGCCAAGAGAGTGCAGCTCCTATTCTGAGAGTTCAAAAAGAACAAAGTGCTGCAGGTAGCCGCCTCCTCAAAGGGCATTTCACCTACATGGCAGTAATTCTGATCTAAACCCATAAAATCCAAAAGCCAGCACATGCTACAAACCATCACACATGAAGATGCCACTCCTGACTTGAGAAGTTCACGAACCACAAATTGCTGAAGACAGTCTACCAACAAGGCTTGACCTGGCTGTACACACCTCCTCGCTAGGTGCTCACCGCTGACTGCTAGCAAAGAGAGAGTGCTTGGCCAGGGTGAGCTCTGCTCTGACTCCGCATGGTTGCTCTCATACTTGTAGGAACTTTTGCTCTGACCTATCAGGTTCCCCAAAGGAAGGTCTCCCAAAATCTGAGGAACTAAACAAGACTTCAGGTGACCTTCATTTCTTCAAAGTGGAGGCACTGTCTCCAGTTTAAGAATCTCCCCCCGAAAGGTACAGTAATTTTGTCTAATGATGCTTTGATCTTATGCAAGTTAGCACTCATATACTTGAAAAATCAATAAAAAACTCAAATGATTGCTTATCTGTTTTTCTCATCCAGCATTTCACAATGAAAAAAAGCCATTGCAAATTTGAAGATCCCATTCTTCAGAAATGCGAAAATGTATTTTTCCTGTCATGGCTTGCTACCAGCATTACACACAGTTATTTGGTACCACTTACTTCATTCTCGCAGTGCTACCCCAAATAAAGAGTATGAATGCAAACTCCCTCTTTACACTGATCATACAAATACTGGTCTATTGGTTGTGACTAGATAACCAACAACTTAAAATACAATTTTTATGGGTTATTTTGTGGATTCAGTTCAAATCACAGTGAGGGAAAGAAATCATAAATATAATCAAAACACATTTCCACAGAGAGAGGGAGAGAAAGAGGATAAAGCAGTTTCCATGGTTACTTTGTTAACCATCTCCATTTTACTGTTTACATAGTTTAAAAACTACAAGACACTATAAACAAGAAGAAATGAAATATTTATTAAGATCCACATTACAGAAAGCTCCCACCGTATGTCACATCTGTTTCAACAGCTGGTTGTCCGATGAAGCTCTGAAAGACACACTGACATCTACTAGTTGCTGGTGCTATCAAGTACATTATATAGGACAAACCCTTATTGAACATCCACAGAGGAAGCCCGTGGCTCAAGTTCATTTACTAATATTTCATCTGCAATTTATTTTCAGTAGAAGATGATCCCTTGCCTTGAGATCAATGATAAAATTGCAGGTGTCTCACTTGTAAGTAAAAGCTCTTGCTTGGCTGTCAGCTAAAATTAACTGACCACCAAAGGCTGCTCTCAAGCTCTATCCATTTCAACAGGTGCAATTTTAATCATTTACTTCTAACGCAAAAGCAGTTCCTCTTATCTTGAGACATCACCCTAAATGAAAGGTTAATTCTGTATAACAGCACTTTTCAGCAAAAATGTCATCTAAATCAGGTTATTTTTACTTTGATTTTGTGGCAACTTTTATTTTAGCTAGGCTTCGTATTGTTTGGGGGAGGAATGACAAGTAACTCTGTGACACCACTAGTACTGGGTAGACTCCAGACTTGCACTCGAAAGCCCAGAAGTTCTATACCAGTGTGGGAAAGTCTGGAGGTATTCTGGAGTCCTTGGTATTTGGATATCAACTTCATTCAGTTAAGAGGCAGCACTTAGCCTTCGGTCCTGTATGCATAGTCATCACGCAGCAATGAAGCACAAATAACCCAAGGTAGCTAACTCCAATACTGATTTCAAGATGATAAGTAGAATCATAGAATCATTTAGGTTAGAAAAGACCCTTAAGATCATCAAGTCCAACCGTTAATCTAACACTACCAAGTCCACCACTAAACCGTGTCCCTAAGCACCACATCTACACGTCTTTTAAATACCTCCACGGACGGTTACGCAAGTAATACGGTACAGTCTATTTAAGTAGCATACAAAAACCGACAGAGACATATTTTTCTAAGAAGCAACGTTTTTCCTGCTGTGTCCTAGCCAAAAAGTGTCCTGGAAACTGTTGTGCCGCTTGAATACAATCAGCCTGTCTACCATCCTACAGGCAAACTTCTGCATTTCACTGTTGATGTGTGTTTTCAAAAATTTCTATCAGTGAAGACATTTATCGAGTTGCTGCTACACTCTGAGGGCATTCAAATGAGAAAATTTACCGGAGCAACTCATGGCCTGTTTTGGCTCCCATTTTCCATTCATCCAGAAAAGATTTTGTTTGTTTGTTTGGCAGAACTCAAGGAAAAACACTACTGAAGTTTACATTCTAATGTTAGCTCCCTACCACTGATCAAAAAACTAAGGCCAGTATTTAAAACTACTCTGCCTCACTAGCACATTGTAAATGTCTAATATTTAATATTTTCAGAGCAATAGTCTAATCCAGATTTGAAAAGCAATTCATTGTACCAAAATGCTAGACACATTTTGAAATAATCTCTAAATCTACCAGAACTGTCTCTGAAAAGTACTACACATGGAATGCCGTTATCCTTATAGCTAGAAGAGATAATGCACATTTATATAATATCAGTAGTCACAAAAAATAGCAGAGCAATACTTATTACTTATACATCCTGATTCTCTTTACATTAGTCAAGGTGGAATTCTGCTTTATTTAATGATTTTTAAGTTTGGGGTAACATCATGTAACTCAGGCAAGCAAACTGCATTTTGCTATTCACATAGAACAGAACAGCAGAGGCTGGCTGGAAAGTGGAATTACTTTTCAAGTGCCCAGCTATGTTGCTTGCAAGAAAATGCTAAATCTTCTCCAGGAGAAACCAAACAAGAATTGTATGGCTGATAAAAAGTATTATCCTTTGGCTGCCATGACCTTAGGTCATTTTTCAGCACTGCATGGAGGTACTGTAATTACATTTTTGGGATATACTAGGAAGCCTACAGTGTGTTACTTTACTCTCTTATTTCAGACAGTAAGATAAATAGAAGTCTGCAGGTTTTGACCCCTCATTCCTTCAAAAATACAAGTTCTACCCAATTATTTATTTGTGACCTTTAAGATGGAAGTCTGCATGAGATCTTGATTCACATGGCCTAATTTCTTTAGGAGCTAGGGATGGAGTTTCATATATATATATACAAAAAAAAAATATATAAAAATATATATATTTTATTTATATCTGTGATAGAATGATTCAAATCCAATAGTTACTTCCTGTCCTGTTTTATCGTCTGTTCTTGGTGTTATGTAAAGAGCTTAGACTAAATACGAACGTTGAGCTCTTACATAGCATTCTTAATCCATAAATCTCAAAGCATTTTACAAAGGATGACTGTTATCTTGCTTCATCTATGAAAAGAAAAAACATGGAGATCTTCAGGGTGAAATTCCGATATCACTGAATTCCCACAATCCACAGTGAAGCTAGGATTGCACTTTACATTGCAGTACCACCGGTCAGCCAGAACAGCATTCGTATCCACAGACAGATCCCAGAGCCTTCCATAACACCGGTGGCCTGTGATTTGCACTCAGCAACTCCACACGCCACTTAAGAATCAATCCAGAGAGAATATGGCTTTCAATACAGTATCTTATTCAGCTTGACATTCACTAAAATGCCTCCCAGCCCACATAAGCAGCACTTTTTAACAGCGTACTCCACCTTCTCCCAGGTATCCTGCTTACAGCTCTAAACACACTAACGTTGCCATCAGTGCTGTAAATAACTGCAGTCAAGTCCTCTACTCAGGTTTTACTACTGAAATCAATACTGCTGCAGACAGATACACAGATATCAAGGTCTAATGACGCCACTCACGTGTCTCAAAGTATTTTCAACTCCGCACTGAAACCCTCAAAGCACCTGATCTGTGGGTAACTAGATATGAGTTATCAAGCCTTCTGCCTTCATCCTTTCCTCCCCGCTTTTAGATTTGTTTCTCATGCTCACTCTTTGCACCTTGCTCTAAGGTAGATGTTTAAACTCACAAACTTCCTTAACTCTATAAACACTGCTGGCCTATTCAGAGAACCTAGAACCAAGTCTATGTATTGGAACTTGCAAGGTCAGGGACGAGGAATGAAAGCAACCACACAGGTTACTAAGGTATTGATCTGATGGAAACTGCTGCATGCTACTGCAGTGCCATAAAATAAGCAGGGATGCTATCTACTTCAGTCTGATAATGTGCTATCCAGGTGTACTTTGTAACTTGTGACTTCAGATTAAAGTTAACAGGTTGTTTTTACATCCTACATCACAAACCGCCTCAAAAACACTTTGCACCCAGGCAAAGTCAAGTAAACTGACCCCAAGCACAAAGATGAGCCAAAGAGCCGTGATCTTCCGGAGAGGATTCACAGAACCATAGAATCGTTTAGGTTGGAAAAAACCTTTAAGATCATCAAGTCCAACCATTAACCTACCACTGCCAAGTCCACCATTAAACCATGTCCCTAAGCACCACACCACATCTACACATCTTTTTAATACCTCCAGGGATGGTGACTCCACCACTTCCCTGGGCAGCCTGTTCCAATATTTGACAACCCTTTCGGTGAAGGAATTTTTCCTAATATCCAATCTCAACCTCCCTTGGCGCAACTTGAGGCCATTTCCTCTTGTCCCCTTGCTTGTTACTTGGGAGAAAAGACCAACACCCACCTCGCTGCAACGTCCTTCCAGGTAGTTGTAGAGAGCGATGAGGTCTCCCCTCAGCCTCCTCTTCTCCAGGCTAAACAGTCCCCGTTCCCTCAGCCGCTCCTCATAAGACTTATGCTCCAGACCCTTCACCAGCTTCGGTGCCCTTCTCTGGACACGTTCCAGCACCTCCATGTCCTTCTTGTAGTGAGGGGCCCAAAACTGAACACAGGATTCGAGGTGCGGCCTCACCAGTGCCCAGTACAAGGGCACGATCACATCCTTGCTCCTGCTGGCCACACTATTTCTAATACAGGCCAGGATGCCGTTGGCCTTCTTGGCCACCTGGGCACACTGCCGGCTCATGTTCAGCCGGCTGTCAATCAGCACCCCCAGGTCCTTTTCCTCTGGGCAGCTTTCCAGCCACTCTTCTCCAAGCCTGTAGCATTGTTGTGGCCCAAGTGCAGGACCCGGCACTTGGCCCTGTTAAACCTCATATGGTTGGCCTCGGCCCATTGATCCAGCCTGTCCAGGTCCCTCTGCAGGGCCTTCCTACCCTCGAGCAGATCAACACTCCTGCCCAGCTTGGCATCATCTGCAAACTTACTTGAGGGATCATTCAATCCCCTCATCCAGATCATTGATAAAATTATTAAACAAGACTGGCCCCAAAACTGAGCCCTGGGGAACACCGCTTGTGACTGGCCGCCAACTGGATTTAACTCCATTCACCACAACTCCACACCCACCATCCAGCCACTTTTTTAACCAGTGAACAGTACGTCCATCCAAGCTGTGAGCAGCCAGCTTCTCTAGGAGAATGCTGTGGGAGACAGTGTCAAAGGCTTTACTAAAGTCTAGGCAGACAACATCCACAGCCCTTCCCTCATCCACGAAGCGGGTCACCTTGTCATAGAAGATGATCAGGTTGGTCAAGCAGGACCTGCCTTTCATAAACCCATGCTGACTGGGCCTGACCACCTGGTTGTCCTGTACGTGCCACGTGATGGCACTCAAGATGATCTGCTCCTCAACCTTCCCCGGCACCGAGGTCAGGCTGACAGGCCTGTAGTTCCCCGGATCCTCCTTCCAGCCCTTCTTGTAGATGGGTGTCACATTTGCTAACTTCCAGTCAACTGGGACCTTCCCGGTTAGCTAGGACTGCTGATAAATGATGGAAAGTGGCTTGGTGAGCACTTCCGCCAGCTCCTTCGGTGTCCTTGCATGGATCCCATCTGGCCCCATAGACTCGTGCCTGTCTAAGTATTGTAGCAGGTCGCTAACCATTTCCCTTTGGATTATGGGGGCTTCATTCTGCTCCTCGTAACTGTCTCCCAGCTCAGGGGGCTGGGTACCTGGAGAACAACTGGTCTCACTATTAAAGACTGAGGTGAAGAAGGCATTAAGTACCTCAGCCAACAGAACACTTCAGTGCCCAGAACGTTCCACGTGGTAGCCGAGAAAAGAGAAACGCACGCAAGCTTTCCTGCCCATGGGGATGGAGGGAGTCATTCTGTATTCCACTGTGTTAACCCAGATAGGTTATTCTGAGCAGGTGTTCCTAGCGTCCCATGTGTTATACAAACTACCTACTGTCTGAACTGGTACTTTCAGGAAGAGAAGGCACAAAAGCAGAGGAGGTCACATAACAGACTGCATCTTCTGGGACGCACATTTCCTAGAACGGGACTGTCTTCCAAAAAACATAAAGGCAGTCTTACGGACTCCCATGTCATTCCCCGCAACATTTGCCATGCAGAGAAAGGCGTTATAGAGAAAGCACAGCTTAAATATGCAGTTTCATCCGTTCCCACGCTTAGCTAGGTACAAGCGAAGCACAAGTGCAGAAAGACAAACTGCAGCCCTGCGGATGCTGCCAGGCAGCCCTTCCTGCCTGCATTTGGGTAGAATACACTAGAGCAGGCTCTAGGCGACTCTGGCTTCCGACCGGCCCGGAGCACGCCGGCCCGGTGCGGCGGCAGCGCACTCCTACTCCTCTGCAGCGAGCGAGCAGCCCCGCCGGCGGGCAGCGCCCAGCGCGCGCGGCGGGCAGCGCCGGGGCAAGGCCGCCCCCTGGCGGCAGGAAGGGGGAGCCGCCCGGCCGCCGCGGCGGGGTGCGGGGGCGGCTCCGGCCGAAACCCGCGGCAGGGACGGGAAGCCCGAGTGCCCTTTTGGAAACACCGCTCCCCAGGGACCGCGCCCGTCAGTGCCTTCTCTGGTACCCCAGTTAGCAGACAGCCAGAAATAAAAGCCATTGCAATTTAAGGATTTCGTTCTCCCGCACGGGGCAGGGAAAGCACGGCGGGAGGTTCACAACACGTTTCTTTTTAAGGGGAGGACGCAAGGTAACCTCAGAGCCGCGGCGATTCAGACTGCAAAGGTTTAGTCTGAATCATGTGCTGGCAAAGATGTAATTTATAGCAGCTGTGCTGCATACAACTAACTTACCAGAAGCTGGGGGTAAAAAATAATGCTCTCTTCATCCTATTTTTTTCCACGTTTTTTCCGGTGCTGGTCTACGTCTTAACCATTCCAATATACTATCATGCAAAAATAGCACATGGCTTTTCGAAACACATCTAAACCATAAAACATGAAATAACTTTGACTGAAGTTTATACCAACCGCATCCTATTATTTGGAAGTTGTAATCGTGTCTCTTAGCATGCCGAAATACAAATATGGACCACAACACGTGGAAGAAAAAAAGACAACATTAAAAGTGAGAAAGACAAAAGAATTCATCAAAAAGAAAACAAAGTTAAGCAGAAATCTGTAAGTTTATACTCTAGATCATATGAAACCTTTACACATGTTTAGCTTTAACTACAAGTGCTTGGTGGAACTGGAAGCATTACATAAGTAATATTTTTTATACAAATAACATTTCTTATATATGTGGTTTTGTGACTCCGAAATACAGGTTGCTTCAGTTATAAAAGATGCAAAGTCCCTCAGACTGAAATCACACATAAACTCCAGACAAATTCTGGCCCTTATAGTGGAAGTCAGGGACAAAAACGTTCCCATGATATAATTTCCTGAACTTCACAAAGTATAAATTCAGAATCCTTACAAACTCAGGTGGTTCAAGACTGCTGGGCACATACTTTCTTCTATTATATTGAAATACAACCTTTGATCCAGCTCCATTAAACTACTCAGTAAAATTGTTTAAAAGCTGCCTGAACTGAATCTCAAAATACTTCACGTTCCACAAACGGCGTATTTCTTGCTTATAGATAGTAACTCAAACACCCTGCAACAAAAGTAACAAACTGTTTTAATTCACAGTTGCAACACATAAACATGATGAGATCTGTACCTTGTTAATCCCAACTTCCCCACTCCAACAGTTTAAGTTAAATGTCACATTTACATAACATTTACATAAAGATTCAGTTTTGTTTATACAAAACCCAGCCTTATTTTTGCAACATGCTCGATGCTAATTCATTATGTAACAACAGATTGTTTGCTCTATTAAAAAAAAAAAGGTTTAATTCTGAGAAGGTGCTTGAGAGACTGCAGTTGCTCTGAAGCAATTTAGCATCACTCTTCATTATTGTCTGAATAAGTTTTTTTTAAAAACAAACGAGTTTTTTTGGACACTGTCCCGCTCTAAGCAAGACACCTCAAGTGATTGTATACATCATGGTCACCTGTACAGTTCACACTTACATCCAGAACACACACAGCAGAACATTCACGGAGTCTCCCACCACAACCCACAGGAGTTTAGCTACGGACTTTAACAGCGATAAGGCTGGATCTTGTAGTTGGGAACATTTTAGAAGCTTCCAAGCACTGTCCAGTTTGATTTTATTTTTTTTTTAATATCACTTCAGTGTTATCACTGCTTTCAACAGGAACACAATTAGACCGGTGCTGACCCCTTCAAAAATTGCCAACACCAGCAAACATTGCAAAACTTTCAGCACGTCTGAAAGCAGAGCTCACGGGAGTCTGCAATGCAGCTAGACGTAATTACAGTATTTTATAAAAAGAGCTGTATCTTTCAGCTCCTCCATGCAGGAGTCTCCATGGATAAATTGACTGCTGTTCTCTTCTGTATTTTAGAACTTTAAAATTATTTTTGAAGAAACCCTGAGGCCCCATATAGAAAGCAAATTTAAACAAGAAGTAATTCCTAAGCTAATACCACTACCTCTTCACAGTAATAAACTAAACACTTTAACCTTAAAACTACCTATAAATTAGACACAAAGCCACTCAATCACATCTAGCGATTACTACAATTGCTTTTATTAGCAACAAGACTACATACTCGGCTTTTCAATGCGCTAACTTAATCACAAAATTTCAAATAACTCTCTACAAGGGCTCTCTAGCACATCATGTCTACATCACAAGACATACAAAAGATGGCAAGAATCACCTTTTGTTCTTCTTAGCTCCCTGGCTAAGGAGGTATTGTTACTGAGGGGCTTTTTTTTGTCCAAAAGGATGTTTTTGTAATGTAACTTGGAAACAGCCTGTTTCTATGTTAGCCTGCTCTAGAAGCTTGTTTCATAGCTGGACACCCTTGACTGAAAACACTGCTTCTGCTACTTCCACTGGCTTTATCTGCACTGCTCCAGAAGAGCACAGTGACCCAAGGGAGTCAAGACTGGTGAATACTTGCTAGAGCCTCGTGCCCTACTAGTCCTCGCTTGATTTAAAGGTTAGGGATTGGAGGCAGAAAGGACCCAAAAGAGAATGCAAGTACAGCAGTTGCACATATCCTACCGTGGTCCCACCTGCATGTGACAAACTAAGTATCAAGCATCACTGGATCCTTCCCCGGGAAGCGTATCAGTAGATTTAAGCCGAACGATGCAGTGTGTCACTTGCATCTTTGGCAGTTTTTTCCCTGTACATTACTTGGATGGTTACAGATAGATATAAATTGTTTTCCTTCATCCAGATACATTGCTGCTTAAACACAGCACCTTTGTGCCAGCACTGGTCCAAGTGAGAAAAATGAGATAGAGACATAAAATTTTCATAGACATACCGCAGGCAACACTAAAGAAGAGAGTATTGCTTATTCAGTGGGTCTCCCACAGACACACAGGCTACATACAAAAGTCAAATACATCTGCTCCAACCAGTCACCCAGTACTCCCAGGCAAAGTAGTACAAAGATTTGGCAAAATTGGTTAGGATTAACCTCATTTGGAATAGATAGGCCAAATCCACACAATGCAGAAATTGCCCCTTAGAGCACCGTGTTTTTCTCAAGGTGTCTGAAGGAAGGTGAGGGCAGCACTGTGGCCACTTTTTATGGCAAAAGACTAAGGTTACTTGCTGACTAAAAGCACGGCCTGAAAAGAGAAGGGAAGTCTCGAGGGTAAAAGCTACTGGGGAAATACTAGGGGACTGCATAGGGCACAGGAAGACAAAGTTGGTGTACTTGTATCCACACCACCTATCGGAAAGGGTCTGTGGCATGAACAATCCCCAGAACTCAGATTTTTGTTCTTGAGGAAATTATTTGGTTTGCTTCAGAAGACAGTTTGGGCATACATTGTTGTAAGAGTTGGGGTTGTTCAGCCTGGAGAAGAGAAGGCTCCGGGGAGACCTTATTGCAGCCTTTCAGTACTTAAAGGGGGCTTATAAGAACGATGGGGACAGAATTTTTAGCAGGGCCTGTTGCAATAGGACAAGGGGGAATGGTTTAAAACTAAAGGAGGGTAGATTTAGACTAGATATAAGGAAGAAATTTTTTACAATGAGGGTAGTGGAACACTGGAACAGGTTGCCCAGAGGGGTGGTAGATGCCCCATCCCTGGAAACATTCAAGGTCAGGTTGGACGGGGCAGGGGGGTTGGACTAGATGACCTTTCAAGGTCCCTTCCAACCCAAACTATTCTATGATTGTTGTGCATGCAGTAAGGATGACTAGGTGACCAGGACACAGAGTGAACGAAAAAGTCAAACTTCTTGACAGAGCAGAAGAGAAAGAATGCATCCTTGTGGGACTTTACACCCAGCGATTTCAAAGGCAGAGGTGGTTATCCAAATACCTCTATCAATCCTGTTGCAAGAAAAGTGGCATCTCTTTAATGCTGTGCTGCCTAGCCCTGCTACAGTATATTAGAACATCAATAGTATTTTATGGGCAGCCACATTCAAAGCAGCAGCAGAGAGACTGTATTGCCCTGGTATTGAGCTCCCAAAAGAGGGCCATGCTTTACGCTGCATCCCATATGGCACCCCAGCAGGGAAACTGCGTCTAGCTGTTGGAGCCCAGAATCACCTCTGATCTTACCTAGCAATGGAGTTAGAGGAGGGATGCAATACAAAGTGAAAGGGACTGTTGCATCAGATGTTGACTTTTTAAGATCTGGATGCATTAGAGAGAAGAGAAAAGCTCAGAAGTGTTGGTTTGTCTTGTTGTTGGGTTTTGTTTGGTTGGTTTTTTTGTTGGGTTACTTTTTTGGTTGTTGAGGGTTTTTTTGGTTGTTTTTTTTTTTTTAAAAAACAGAAACAGTGATAGCAAGAACTGTGTGGTTTTTTAAGCAGGGGCATAGATCTCTTCAGTTTGGGATGGCTTGAACATCGTTAAGCTTTTCAGTGAGTCTATGCTTCCTATAGGGATTACACTTTGATAGTGACTTCTCACCATCTCAGTAAAGAGTTGTGATATCTTTTGGGATGAAATGTCTGCACCTTAGAAAAAGTTTGACCTCACAGGAACTGATCTCAGAGTAGAATAACAAGGAAAAAACCTGACCTTTTTAAAAATTTACTTAACATCATTATTCTGTTATTCTTTTGGGTAGCATGGAAATAAGTGGGGTCCTACAGGATTCCACAAAGAACAAAAACAGGATAAATACACTTTTCCTTATCTTTTTATGTGTGTACCTTATTTAGAACCATAATCCCTCTTTCAACATGGGACCATTCTGCCTTTACATGGAAGTGCCCTGTTTCTAATTAAAAATCAATAGAGGTGGCAACGCATACTAAATTTTGATCCCAGAGCTAAACTATGCCTTGCTTCACCTGAGAAAACTAGAAAAGGGGATGATTTTCGAGTTTTGTATTTGGCAAAACCTTTGCACCAGGTAATAAACTAAACCTAGATAACCTGCAACTCTAAACAAGCTAATGGAGTGAGCTGCAAGCACTGCTAACAGATGGACACCTTTGGGAGACATTGGGGGTCTGTGGTCCTGCAGTTCTTTTCAAAGCCAGATCTGTACGGAATTGGGTATGATTCACACTTTTTGAAAGGCACAGAAGTGCTGAAAGCTTGGAGATTTTTCATAAGGATCATGCCTCCAGGAACTGTCATTCTTCTCCACTGCCCTCATCAGTGTTGCCCTAAAGGAAGCACTGTTTGGCATTAGGACAGTAAATACACTCGTATCTTCACAATTTTATTTCATCCAATGCCCTTTTCTCAGCACTGGATGAAATGCCTGGACAAAAGAGCTTCAGTGAGTGAACAGCACCAGGCAGCCTCTCTCTTGCTCTTTCCCCTCTAAACTGCTACCCCAAAGGCTATTTTTATCCATTTTGAACTCCGAAAATACACCCATTGCTCCTTTCTGAGAATGTTTACGATTTAGGAGAAACAGGGTTGTTTTTCCTGTAGTCACAATGAAAAAATACTACTATTTTTGTATAGTACTTGTGTGATTTAAATAACATTGATTTATAATTTTGCTGATCTTAAAAGAAGTAACAAATACTTTCTTTTATATCATTGTATAAAAACAGTAGGCAAATGACTTTCCAAGTATGGTAGTACATTTTTAATGGGTAGTATCAAACCCGTTTTCATCATGAAATTACTGATCTTCCCCTGTGAATTTCTAGGATCCCCACTTCAAACGCTATGATGTAGCTAACAAATGTTCAAGGCCCAGACCCTGATGTACTCAATTGCACTTTAATTTCACAAATAGTAGTTCCATGATGCCACCATATTTCAGCATGCAAGTAAAGTGATTAGAAATCTAGTCCTACAATCCAGTTCAGCTCAAGCCAGTAAACACCACGTAATTAGCCATTTCAGTATAATATACACTTTTCAACAACAAATACATTTTAAAAGATGGGATTTTTAAACCTTTCTGAGCTATCTTAAAAACCATATCGGAAGCATAGTTCAAGCCACAGCCAGATGGATGGACAGAAATTTTATATTTATTTTTTTCCAAGAACACAGAAGCAGCTGTGTAGCTGTAATTCTCTGTCATACTTGTGTCATGCTTCACTTGGGCAAGCCATTGACTGTGTATGCCAGGCTATGTACAGTCCTAGTCCCTTCAATCAGCATTTTAATAAGTAATTAGGCACAGATTGTCCTTTTAGCAGAACTGGTTTTAGTTTTGTTGGCCCTGCATTTTATATTTGAAAGTGTCATACTGGGTTCCCTGTTCCACTGCGGGGTGGCGTCCTCGTATTTAAAACAATACAGTCTCTCTTGAACATTTCAAATATCAATTCATAGATTTTCAACACTTCCTGCAACTCTGGTTTTTGTTTGGGTTCCCCCCACGACCACTGGTTTTATTTCACACATAGAAACCCAAACTGTGAAGAGGACCATTTATAACAGATACTACATGAACACAGGAGGAGATCTGCAAGTTCTCGGGAGTAGAGACTGTCTAAATAGACAAAAACAAAGACAATAACTTTCTAAAGCCACATGGCAGACGAACAGCAGAGATGTAACACCAAGTCCTCTGTTTCCTAGTCCAAAAGTCATCTACTAAACAAAGGAAAATTTTTTTTAGTTAAGGAAACCCAAGCAAAACTCATACTGCTACAACAGAAGGGAACAATATTTCCTCCTTAGCAGTACAGTTACAGAGAAAGTATCTGATGGCTCCCCAAGTTGTTAACAGGGGTAGGTGACAGACTGAGAATGAAGTACTAAAGCTAAGGTTAGAACACCACACTGCACAGAACCCACAGTAGGCTTTGAAAAAAATGACACAAAGACGACATTCAACTCATTCAAATGCAATGGCTATTTGCGGTCCAGGGGTTGCACGAGCATACAAGTCCAATACTGCATCTCCACAGGACGTAAAACAATGCAGTATAAGAGAATAATATCTTATCACATTCTTTGTAGGACGCAAGTGAAAGCATATTTTGTGGCAGAAGCATTACCAGGGGCTCAAACTTAGTAAATCAATACTTACCATGATTCTATTCCTGGTTAAGTAGTTGTCCGCATTCCCAGGAGACCTTGTGCACTGTATTCCCTTTACAACAGTAGCATATTTTTAAACCATTTCTTAATACGATGATTTCCATTTCTTATACAATTATTTAAAAAAAAAAATCTGCTGATCAAAATATAGACGCAACTAATTTTGTAGAACTGACACCAGAACTTAAATACATTCAGTAGTCTAAAAACTGTATCTACACACTGAAATACACACATCTTCAGCAATATTGACACCATGGCTTTAGTGAAGAGAGCTGTCTGTTAAAAGCTGTCATGTTACGTGCAGAGAAATACATAAAGTAACCCTAATGTTACAAAGCCTACTGCTCAAAGACTGTAACATGTCAGGATGGGGGTTTACCTGTGCAACCTTAAAACAAACCTGATTTCCCTGTGACATAGGCTTTGTGTGATCTCATATCTTTTGTGTTTTTTGTACTCAGTTTAAACCACAAAAGTATGGTGTCCAATAGGATACTACCCAGTATTCTTCCCTTTAAGATGTATCCTTTGTACTATTGTCAGATTGGCACCCAGACCTTGGACAGAGAATTACCATTTTTTCCTGGATTTAGCCACGGTGCTGATAATCTAGAGAAGTTGAATCTCAAAGGGGTATCTTAGATACTTCAGAGGAAAAAGTGAAAAGAACACTTATAAGTGATGCTGAGCCTAAGGCAGAGAAATGCTTCTAGGCATTTATCATTCTATCTGGAGCTGTATGCTTCTTTTAATAGATACAGTCAAGAGCAATTAGCAGCGTTCCAAAAACATTAGAAAATGCATGCTTCAAGTGAGTGACCAGAAGAGCAAAAAGCAATCAGGAGCGATCAACCTGTTAGAGCGCTGGGAATCAGTGCCAAAAATCTCTGCATTAAGGCCACAAGGACTCATGAGTGTGAAGGCTTAACAGAGTCTTTATCCAGGAAATACGACAAAGTAGCCTAAATAATGAGTTCAGTAGCAAGGGCAAATCAAGGGAAGCCTCACATCCCCTGATCCTTATGGTGGGACCCAAACAGCATGCTCTGGCTCACGTACTGGGTTCATTCTTCCAAGGTAAAGTTCTTCACAGATGGATATTGCAACATTTTAGTGGGATGAAATAACCGATAGAATGAATTCTCTAAGGGCCTGAAGACCGTGGCAAACTTCACCTTTCATGGTACGCATCGCACTTCTTTGTAAAGATCAGTAGTGATAGATACGTTATTAAAAATGAATGCAAACACATTCTTAGTGAACCTGTGACTTTGCTCATACAAAAGAACTTTAAACAGCAAAACCAGTTCCTCAGTGTAGCATTCAAACGCATTAATCTCCCTTTTCTTGTTGAAGTGCCCTGCTTTAATCACTGCATTCCTCTAAATGTCAGCAAACAAAACACACAACAATTATTCCACTTTCCGTATTCATCTCAGAACATAGTCCATCCCATGCATCGAATCAATCAAGTTTTCTATTGAGAAAATAAAACTCCCCTCCACAGTCAGGATTTTCTATAAAATTTAAGCCCTTATTAGAAGGTATGAAACTACTTGAGTTATCAGTGGAAAAAACTTTTTAGAAGTTTTTCTTCAGTACAAGAAAAATTAAGATTTCCTCAGGAATGAGTGGAACACTGCCATTGAAATTTACTGAGTCAAGGTTTTCCTGAAGAACACCTGAAGAGGTTCTTTAGAGAGTGACACTGGTAGCCAAATAGTTAAAGTTCCTTAAAGTAATATATAAGTGGAAGACGAAAGAGGATCTTGCCATAGAAAATATCAAGTAGCATTGAGTTCACATGGCCATCTCTACTTATAACAACAGAAATGCTTTTTAATATGGAATTGCAATTCAAAGTAAGTATTAGCTTACCTGACCAGAAAGCAATGTAGCCCAACATCAAAACTTCTGTAAGAAAAAAGATTCACCATATTTTAATTATTAAAAAAATACTACTCTGTTGCATATTGTACAAACACTGTATTTCAAAACAATCAATAATACCAAAGATAGACATAAAGTTACTGGAATTGATAAAACAGAAGCAGAAGTGTAATACACAATTTCCTTCCTGTAATGACATGTGAAATTTAAGATGATCATCATATGAAAAGATTTAGATGCATGTCAAAAAGCTCTCAAATTTCTTGTTTGAGTATTTCTCCAATAAAGCAGTAACATTCAGAGTAGTATAACCCACATAAAGCATAAATTATGTATATCCTGTTACTGGAAATAACTTTTTAAGCATCCTGATGACCAGTGAGTCTGCATGTTTCCTGTCACATGTACATAGACCGTCTATGCAAAACTACTGTGGAATCCTTTCTTTTCCCTCTTTTGCTCTGTACTGCACTAAAATGCAAGGGATGGCTGTTAATCATCTCCATGATACAGAATAATCAAAGAACCCCCTTATGTTTCCTACAGATATACAAAATATACAAAGAAGTGGCCTTGCAAGTGTGTTCTGCTCAGATCTGGTGAGGAAAATAACTTTGAGGACTTTTGACAGCACGTACAAGTTAGTTCATACTAAATTACAAGAACCATGCCTGAAAACTTCAGCACTAACAACATATATTGGCAGTTAGTGCCAGTGTTTCTTTCCTTTTTCTGTTTCTTCCATTCCTCAGCCAGCTCAGGAGAAACAAGCTCATGAATGATGCACTAGGAAATCCTTGACACTACAGGAAGGTATCTGCTGATTTGAGACATTTACTTAGTATGTGAAGTATGTGCCCGTTTTATGGGACTATTAATATAATCCCAGATTAACTGTGGGCATAACAGCACAATTGGAAAATACAAATGTCTTACTTCCAGTACTGGACTTGCTCTGAAATTGGCTTACATTCTGTACACAGAAAACATTTTGGCATACACGAAACTCTTGAGCATCCTGTTCCAAAAAACCTAATTGAATATTTGAGTACAACATGGTTCTATTTAACAGTAGTGCTTGCAGTGTGCTGCCTTCTACCTGAAGCAGCAAGAGAAATCATCAGATAGTTAATAGCATCCTGAGAACAGCAGATAGGTAATGAGCTGCAGAAATTCCAGGAGTTAAAGGAGGGAAAGTCCACTGGTTCAGCAGGGTAGAGAAGAGGGGAGCCAATTTCTCACTTAAATGCTGCCTTGCAACAGGAAAAACGTTCTGCCAGGAACATGCACGTTGGTCATCATTAAACCTTACATTTTCACATTCCTTTCCTAAAACCATTCCCCATTTTACATTATTGTTATATTATTGTGTAATTATACTGCATGAAATGTATCCAGTTATCTTTCTGCATTCCTCCTGCCTGGACACATACTGTAATTTGGTTCCCCCTCTTCGCTAATATATTCTGTGTGGTACAGCCTTCTGCATCAGAGCTGCCCACAGTCTGTATTTACAGCTCTGAAAACCTTTTCTTCATAGTACCAAGCACTTCAGTATGTTTCTGCTGGGATGGGGAGAAGAGGAAACTTGTACAGTTCCAGGGAACAGCTGTATGCTAAACAGCCATCTTACACATCTTCAGACAAGCTCATCTTTTCAAGTTCTCCTAGCTATTCTCTGATGGCAATGACGAAATCTGCTATTGTCTCTGAAGGGACACAACAACTGAGCTTCTTGTGGACAGGGATGTGGAGCATAAAAATATCACCACTTTTGACACTGAACCAAAATTCAAAGGACTTGGCCTACAACGAGCATAGAAACTGAATGGTCCTGCTAGCTTGAGATGATCAGAGCTGAAGGAGGTTGAGGTGGACAAAGCTCAGGCAGAGTGAGTTCAGACAGGGAGGGAAAATGAGACAGTTTGCCGTGGACTTACGTGCCATCTTTTCTCTCGTTTTTCACTCTTTCCGAAACATAACGCACTTGCTGTTAATAAGAGATTTATAACTTTATTTCATATGGGCTTTAGCCATTAAAATATTTCCACAAAATATTTAATAAGTATTAAAAATGAACATGCATAGAACCGATTTATTAGAATAAATGAAAAGGAGGAAAAAAGATCAGAGCCTCACTAGCTATAACTCAGCATAGAGGCCCCATTATTCCTCAGTTTGATGCTGTACTGATACATTTCAACTGACTACCTAAGATCCTGAATTCTCAGCAGTGTAGGCAGTCATTTAAAGATGTAACTACACTATGACCAACAGAATTATGAGAATATACAGCAGCATCTGAGTGTGCACCTAGATCTTAAAGACAGTATCATGGACAGTACCATGGATTAGTTCCAAAAGCAAGAACAAGGCCGAACAATTTCAAACTGCAAATGGGAGAAACAGTTGCATTACTTAAGGCTATGGATATTGGGTACATGCACTTTTAAGCACCTAAGGTAATGAATAGAGACATTGGGCAAGGAAAAAATACTGAAAAGCTAGGATTATGGGAGGCTGGTTTTGACAAAACACTACCACAGACACTTTCAACCATACTGCTTGTTTATATTTAAATACATACTGCATTTAAGTCTACAAGTGAAGTGAAAATACAGTGAAGTAGCAGTGGAAACAGATCTGGTAGATGTAAATAATCCCTCCATTCTCAGACAGAAAAGTTAACACGGGGTAAAGAGGGTTTGTGTTTGCAGTGTTCAGACTGAAACTTGGGGGTGGAATAAGCAACTTCATTAAATGAAAAAAGAGAACAAGTAATCACACTGCATTTGTATTAAAAATTTCTTAGTGATCCCTTCAACATCACAGGAATCTACCTATCAGGCATGACAGGGTGCCCCCCACAATTAACTCAGAATTACACCTGCCACATGCACATTGACATGATTATCTACTGCCTATAAAGCACACTTGATATTGCAATATAATTTATAATCAACTTCATAAAGCTTGGTCAATCCTGAGCTTCTCTGCTAAATACAGGATTTATCTGGTAGCCCTTGCAATTTAGGGTGCCTCAGTTACTTAAACGTTTCACAAGTGCTTTTTGAAATCTATAACGAGTACAATTTTCTGAAATAAAGGTTTTAATTAAAATATAAAATAACAAGGGAAAGGATATCCACAGCAATACGAGTGAAAAGTTATTTGCCAGTTAAATTCTCTATACTGCTCAAGTGTCAGTAGCAATATAGTATTTTAACTTTGAGAAATAATGGGTAAAACCTAGTTTATCAAAATAGTAATGGTAGTCTTTGAACAGAGCAAAATCTTGACTAGTCAGTGGAACAATAAAGGGGAGATATATTTCACCTCCATTTCATAATCATGTTACTCATTGCAGACAATTTGATAGCTATTTTCGTTATAAAAAAGTCTCTAATTCTGTTCCTCTGAAGGGCAGTTTTGAATCACAGTACGCAACTTTAATGCTTTTGTTAAAAATGAAAGTTCCCGTTTCTGATACATTTCAACAAAAGATTATACATATAATCCTTCCTAATCAAATTCATCTTTTCCCAGTACATCAACTAGAAATTGGTGACCAACAATATATGTACACTAAACCAACAAGGACCTTTTCCAAAATATAATCTTTGAAATATCTGCCTGCAAGCATACATCTCCCTCCTCAAGGTACATTTTCAAAATTATTTCACAGACGTGCAGTTTCTGCTTTGAAACCTAAATGCATAATGCAACAAGCTGCCTCCAAATTTGCACTCAGCACAAAGTTGATGGCAGGGGTGGGGAGGTGGGGAAGAGTCCTCTTATACAGAAAACATATGAAAAGGCAGAAACATGCTGGTATGAACCACGGTCAGTAGCAATAGCACACACACTGAAATTGTAATCCTGATGATTCACAGAAAAAAAAAAAAGTACAAAAACCCTCTTTTTGTCCCCGGGATGCAAAAAGGCATATATACATATCTGAAAGTCAAATGAGCAAAACTGTGACAAGTTTCTGTTCATGCTGCAATCAGGGTATCAGAGAAGCCAGTCATCCCCCTTGTGTCATCGGTACTTTGGACTCACTCTGAGATTTTCATATGTCCAATTTCCTTATAGTTGGACGGTATTTTGAAATCCTGTGCCCGTCACTTGCCACTTAAGAGTGCTGTAGTGCATGGTTCTTCAACTGTATCTGCCTATTGCAGGCTGGCGCATACTGATATAAATCAGGATCAAAAACCAGTCAGAACCTTCTCCTAGGAGCTGGCTCACGCCTTCCTGGCCGCATGCCCTGAGCTCAGCACAGGTCAGCAGGCAGGGTGGCTCCCACTGGAGCTATCGCTTGACACGCAGTGACAGACTCTTGTTTCCTGAGCATCACCATCCAAATGCCCACCCTGGTCAGCACTCTTTATAAGCCCATGTCATCTAATGGATTGTTTATGGACCCACTTTCCACAAAGCTGTGCCTTCCCTTAACTGAGGTCTAAACTCTGGTTCCTCAACAGAGGAGTTGTGTGAGCCTTTAGTACACAACTTGTAAATTCAATGAAGTTATGCCAGCCTATGTTATTTAAGGACCTGACCCCACACCTACCTAGATGAAAACCGCTACTCATTAGCTATGTTAGAGACCACAATTCACAATTCCGGTATGATGGCTAAAGGACCCCCATCTCAACACGGTTTGATTGCAAGACCTCATTCCCAATGATTTACAGCATTAAAGAAACCAAGTGCCAAGCACGTGCCAGGATCCTATGAATCAATTTAAAGTTAAGCTCATTACTAGAACCATTTTTTATGAAACTAATTGCAATAATTTGAGTTGCCAAACCCTGATTTTGTATATTCATATTTTTAAACCATGTGCTGAAGAGAAACCGGTACAGCTTTGTTTTCTGTCAGTTCCTCCCCAGGACTGCTAGGCTGCACGCTATTCCTGGAAACAAAGCACAACAAATCATGCAACGTGTAGCATAACCTGGGAAGCATTTGGCTAACCATGCACTTCAGCAAAAATGCCCACGGTACATCACCACACTGAAAAGCAGATAGTGGCATGATTCTAACTTTGGGCCCTACCTTCAGGGGAGTAGATCTAGGTAGATAGTTGGCCATTTGTAAAGAGTTCAAAATCAGTAACACAGATGGAGACAGGTAAAGGTGATACTGTGTGCTCAGAGACTGTATTGCACTGTAGACAAAAATATCGCAGACACCTTAAAAACAGTCATGTGGCCGCTGGAACATGAACACTTTTGAATGCAGAAAGGAACGGTATAATTTCTATAAGCAGAAAGGAGTTCAAGCAGCAGCACTACCCCACATTTCACTGGAGCAAACAATATAATAATTGCACTTAAATCTCTTCAAATCAGTTAGACTAGTTGCCATTTATGGTGGTGATGAAATCCAACAAGTGGGTTATTTATTATAGCTTCAGCACTCTCTACCCTATTCACCATCTTTTAAAAGAAGCATTGTAGTTGCTGCAATGTTTCAACAACGGTTCTCGGCCCTTCCTTTTACAAACGTGGTTAAACTTGACATTAGAAAGTCTAACTCATTCATATATCCTCAGAGTAGCCCATCCTATTTAACCATAGAACAGTGTTTGCAAGACCAGAACTTCCATTAGTAGTCTTTGCAAATAAATCTGGCATTTTGCCTGTGAGCTGCTGACTAAGTCTCTCCCACACCAGAACATTTTGCACTGGAGACTGAGAGGTCATTGAATGTCAGCTGCTTTCACTGACACAATGCTCTTAAGTTGCTTCATTGTCCCTCTTTCTCAAGCAACACCTTACAGCAGGGATGCTGTAAGAATTCCCCTGACAGATGCCCCACCATTTAGCAGTTCTAAACTACTTTTCTGGATCCTCCTATTTCTGGTCATCTTTCTTCCAATGCTGCCTGTGGCAACCTCCCCAGCTGGCAATCCCTCAAAGATGAAAGCTTCCAAACTACAAATAATTACAAGTGTGCAACCTAACTCTGAAACATGTTTTAGAGTCTTGTCTGAAGAATAAGATTACTACAGGGAAAGCAGATAGCAAAGTCTATGTGCAGGTTTTTTAAGTGCTATCATTTAATGTCTCAATGAACTATAAAACTTTGCTAAAGCAAATCCCCTAGAGGGGGTAGGCCTACCAAGTAGAATAAGTATTTTTCAAATAGTGACTCCTACCAATTGAGTCATCTTCATTATTAAATGAAGATCTGGGAAAGCCATCCATATTTTTAAAAGACACTTTTGCCTGTCTATAGCTTGTATGGATTCAGACATACTGTTTTCTGCAAGTTTACTTGAAACCTACACCTTCATAGCAAAGCTTGTCTCTTCAGTGACAATCAGCACACTTCTTCCTAAATAATATAACTGCCATCATGCTAGGATACACTATTTAGAAAGCAGATGCACAACTTAAAATAGAAAAACAATGAGTAAATTGGCACAGAAGATACTTTACAATAGAAATAAATATAGCAAGCAAACTAAAAATACTCATCTAAAAAGCCCAGACTGTTTAGTGTTGTTAGTTTTTAAAATGAAGATGGGAAGATGCATGATGAAAAATGAGATCCAATCCAATCCAACAACCCATTTGGATTTATCTATTACCCAAACTATGGAATATACTTTTGGACACTGAGCACGGAAAGTCACACTGCAACATTTTCTGGGGACTCTTTAGCCACATACAAGTATGATCTTGGAGCTCTCATTTTTCACTTCAGCCTTTCAATTAGTGCAAGACACTTGGTGAATTCCACCCCCAGAGATTTTACAATCTGCCCACTGATATGGTATTGGAATCAGGAACAAATACATATATGGAGTTCTTTTGGCATTCCTTCAAGATAAACAATAACAAATCCTATAATTTCCTATGCAAAACCAAAACACCTCTGTTCTTACCATGCAACATACAATGAAGCAAACCCTGGCTCAACCCAATGAGAAAATTCCTGTTTAAATGAATTCAACGTTCTTTTAAACATCAAAATCTTAAGAACCTGCTTAAGCCTAGATCTCAAGCTTCAGTGGACTGTCTTTTGTTTGTGAGCTTTGATTTTAAATTTTACACCATCTGCAATGCAGCAAACTAGTAGTAGCAGCTTTCTTTCATCCCAATGTAAAAATGCAGCTAAGAGTAAAAAAGAAAAATCTGTTATTTGAAAGAAAAAATGTGAAGACTGTCAAATGCTTTTATATCATGTCTTTGACAAGCAATTCCTTGTTACAGTAATAATAAGCAGGACTTGTATATACATGAAGATATCTTTATCATATTCTCTGACACTTGCTTAAGGACATACTGGAATTTTAACACTTCATGCTTAGATAAAGCACTTTGAATTTCTGTTCTGTTTCTTCCTGGAATGATTCAACAGTACCAAGTTGCCTTTTGGTTTCCTCCATTATTAGAATAACCAAAGCTGCCACTGCGTTCAGCCTGTGCCGGATGCCTCCACCTGGAGTTCCTGCTCAGTGCTGTAGATATCTTCAGCACCAATACAGCTGATGCGTAAATATTCACCTTATTTCACAAAAAGAGTACTTTGTAAATATGTGATTACTTTAAGGTTGAACAGAGCAAACCCTAAACATTTTACTTGCAAAGTATTTCCTGCATAGCATCACAGGGAGAAGCTAAGGCTTCCTGTATCTATGAGAATGGTGGAAATCCACAGTGAAACCCTGACCCAGTCAAAACCAGCAGCAAACCCCCACCGATTTCAATGGAAGCAGAAATACCTGGACTGACTCTGGACAGCCTGTATAATGCAGGATACAGTTCAACTTTGGTACACATTTTGTTACAGACACCTTCACCTCCAAGTAGAAAATATCACTAAGTCCCAAAGCTTTATCTGTGGAGTTTCAGTAATTAGCTGGGAGCTCAGGCTGGAGACCTGCATAGCAAAAATAATCTACATTAAGATAGCTGCAAGGAGAAAGTTCTTTTATGGACCACATAAAAAGACTTCACAAACTGCTAATGGCCTCCAGCCTACAAATTGGATCCATGATCTAATACGTTTTGTTGTTTCATTTCAATTTAAACACACAACTTGCATTATATTAGAAAGCCTAAGGAAAGTTTTAATGATTCTAGGCAGCGACTTCCCCCCACCCCCACAATCTCCTGGCCAGAAAAACAAGCAGAACTTTAAGCAGGCATCAGTCATTGCCAGTGTTAATGTAGGATTACACACAGGTCTGCCTACTTAGGAGGCTTTAAGACAAGAAATTACTTCTGTTTCTCACGTATCCATCACATTGGATCTTGGTGATACAGTTCAGCAGACACTTTCTTAAGAAGAGCAAATTTCATTTGTATTCTGTTAATCTCTCCTAGAACAATTCCGAAGAAATATTACTTTAATTTTATGCCTTCCCCAATTCTTCAAAAGCCTGTGGTAGCTCATGGAGAGTGGATGAAACCTAATGCCCATTAGTGGCAAACTCCCAAGTTCTGCTCCAGCTTTCCTCAAGTAAGATTCTTGCAATGCAGTGTGATTGTCCAATTACTAAGAGATCCCTATCCTTACTGCAAACAGAACAATGAAGTTTATTAATAGCCATTACTCATTTTCTACAGTGGTTGTGAGCAGGCAGAGTGCTGTTTGCCAAATGTGAGCAGCAGCAACAGTTTGTATCTATGCAGAGCTCATGTCAAATACTGTGAAGAATGGGCTTCACAGGTGATCAGCAATAGGTGGGCTTAGCTTATTTGTTAAAAAAGCCCAGCAATTTCAAATTACAGTAACAAAGCAGTCACTATGCAAATAAGTTTCCAGTAATTATGCAATTGAGACCCAAGAAGAATTAGGGTGCTTCATTGTTGCCTCTTTTTACACTCCAAAGAGACATTAGATTTTTTTTTTCTCTACTGAGGAGATTTAAGGAGCCTTTTAAAGTTTTAAGATAACCAGGAAATTGAGCTGTACAGTAAATAAGAACTGTAGCATGCACTAATTTGGCTGACATTAAAGGCAGTTAAATCTTTTGTCTCTATCAGTGAGAGAATGACTAACCACACCAGAACTAAAGCGTCTTTCATCTATTCAGGTGACGTTAGCTAAAAATAACGCGTCACAGATCAATGCTCAGCTTTAAGCATCACAACAGTTAATGAAAAATACAACAAGTAAGTAAATCAGGAAAAGTGTCATTTTTCAACTTAGAAATAAGTTATTCCACTACTAAAAAATGTGCACTAATTCTGCAATTAAATGCCCAATTTTTGGGCAAGCAGCTTAAGTATTCTGATATTGGCAAGCAGGTGTAACATTTAAAGGTTACGTATAACTCTATAGCCTAAGGAGGGCTATCCTCTTCAAAAGACAACCCTGACTCCAGCTGTTACTCCGCACAGTAGCTGTGTATTTCACACACTGCTTAGAAGTACCACAGGGGTTGTAGGTGGCAAGGACATACAGCAAGACATGCCTTACATTCAACCCTAGTCCTTACGTACCAACAGAAGGAAAAAAAGAGCCCTTTCCTTTCCAAGACTCTCACCCAGCATCTTCAAAGACCAGGTAAAAAGCTTCAGGAATGAAAACTAATATTCTTTAAGCTTTTTAAAGCACATCATCCACAAATACATGCAAACACAAGCTTTCCATGACAAAACTGTTCTTATGCATGTTATTTTTACTACTGATTGGGATCCGATTCAGTGTACTTGTCCAGACAGGACACACAAGCCAGATCTTCTGACTTCAGGGTGTCAAAGTTTGCAAAAGAAGGCCTAACGTGGCTCATGGGCACTGATGTATTTGGACTTCTGCACACTTTGGCAATATTGATTTCTTCCACTCTTAAGATTTCAATACGATTTCCCCTTATGCAGGAGCACTAGGCCATTTCAACACTGTGGGTGTAATTCTGTTTAATCCAACTATCCTTTTAAGTAATCTTTTTTCATATTTAAGAGGTCATCTCTAAAAATATAGGGTGGGGAAAAGGTGCCTTTTGATTTTTAAATAGAAATGCCACAGCACTAACATTTTTTAAGATTAAAACTGATGCAGTAGGTACAATCTGTTACAGTACCTCTTATTCCATACTGCTCGCTTCTTTATTTTTAAACAATGAAGACTTGTTGCTTAGGAGTTAGTTAACTAGCAGGTATTGTGTTTGCAGTTGTATAGCATTGTTAGACCCTAATAATGATTAACCTTGAAATTAAGAACCATAAATGAACGTGGCTCGGAGACAAACCTCGACCTTATAAGGAAAGAAAGGAACGGATTCATGAAGAGTTCACTACCCTGCCGACCACCAGAGACCACTCGAGACCCTCAAGAAGACCCTAAAGACTTCAGTGCGCATGTGTCTAGGATGATGTAATATTATAATTAGTTCTTGGAAATCTAATGAATATGTAAAAGAGAATCTTAAAATACGTATGAGAAGCATGGATATAAACAGAAAAGTGATTAGACCAGGTGTGCTTGATTTGTGGCAAGTCCACCGAGCGCCCAGGCCTGAATAAAACAATATCTCTCCTGAGTGTGTGGAATTGGTTACTTGCACGCTGGGCATGAATCTGCTTTTCAGACAACAAAACCAGTGAGAAGCTAGATCATTAAAAGACATTTTTGTTTTACCTGATACACTGTCTAAAACACACTGGACAACTTCTTCGAACATATCAAAGGCTGGAAATATACCAGAAGTGACACTCCTAATCTCCAGAGGAAAGGGAAATATACATAAGCCTGTCCTTCCTTTTCTTGTCTCTCAGCTCCAGCTGTTGGGTAAGTCCTATCAGAGGCATGGAGTAGAGAGCTTTCAAAAACATAGCTGTCTAGAACTATAGGATAGATACTAAACAAATCACCTCAAAATACCTGATCCTCTTGAAGCTGACTGGTAGGCCGTTTATAGCACTTGAAATGTGATTCTCTGTTCATAGCACAAGTAGGTTTGGCCCAGCATCCCTGCTCTGATCCCCTGACAGCATCCTCTCCCTCTCCCCAGCCACAGAACCCCAGTGAAGGTCCTCCTGCAGCTTCGGGAAGCAGCTGTTGCTGCCGCTGCAACCCCTTCCACAGCAAGGTGGGCAGCAGGTCTGAGCCACAGATCTGGATGTGCCACTCGAATTTCTACCAGGCTCTGGGTGATTCACACTGAATCCCTCCTTCACACTGCCACAGAGATGTGGAGTTCCTTTTCACTGCCTGCCTCTCCTTCCCTCATGCAAATTTCTCAAGGATTTGTAATTTAACTGACTCCTGAGGATACCTGCCATGGGAAGGAGTTTACGACGCATCATTTAGCATCCTTCCTTTTTCCCCTGTAATTACCTCCAAATGACAGGTTGCACGACAGCGATCTACTGTTATTACTAGCATATAATCAGAGAACTAAACTCATAGGAAGGAGAAACTCAGGGAGAAAATCTGCTATCTCAAATTTCAGACCATCTGTCAACTTAACCAGAAACACCACAGCAAAAGAACATTACAGTACTCAAACAGAAAGCAAGAGCCTTCCACAGGAGTCTGTTAAAGTACAAGCCCCTAAACTTGCAAAGGCACCTTTTTCTGAGCCCAGAGGCAGGGAAGTCATCCTGACCGCACATGGCTGCGGCACAGTTACAGTTGGACAGTTATGTTTGTGTTAACTTATGTCAGACATTGGCTATTTGGGAATTTAAAGAGGCAAGCTTCCTAAATCAAGCATTGACAGAAACACCATTTCTGATCTTATTTAAATTTCCTTAATCATATCTTATAACATAAAGCCTTTCAGCAGCTTACTCATGTTGATATATTTAATAAGTTAACTCCCAAAATTATTTATTCCAATACAAAAATCAGAAGCCCAAAGAAGAGAACTACATGATGAACTGGGCTAAGACCGTGAGAAGCATAGGTGAAAATGGACTTAAATAATTACTTTTTCCCCCCTACAGGTCAGAAAATCCATTTTCCTTGTTTAAAAATCTATTCCAGTCCTCACCACAAACTAAGAACAGGCAATTAGATGTAAATACTATCAAGTGTTTAAGCCAGAAATAAAAGGTGGTAAGTTTTTGCTTGCTATTCGTCTTTCCAAAAATTACTGCATGTGGTCCCAGTGATCTCTTGTGCTCGTACTCACACATAACATCAGTATCAGACTTGTCTTTTCCCAGAAAAGAACCTGAACAGTCCTTTCTGATAGACATACACAAGGAACTGTTGCCAGAGAGGGGAAGGTTTCAAGAACAACAGTGAAGGTAGACAAAAAGTATCAGGATGAGGAAGAAACAGATGCAGATGAGATTGTATTTTCATTTGTAGATCCATTTTCTATGGCATGGTTATAGCCAAGAATGTGATTAGCCTACAGCAAAATTCTAATCCATAATTTGGAGCAATTCACTGAGACTTACATATAGACCACTTTTCTCATATAAGGCAAGCAATGCTTTTGCAATAATGAGGCAGGTAAACCAGAATGAATTGCAGACAACTTCTTTCAAATCATAACCCAGACACCATTTTTGGATGTCACCAAAACATCTGTGGGATAAACTTAACATGTGCTTATATAAAAGTGTGTATGTACATGCAAAATACAGCCTTCCTAGTCCACCCATTAGCATGCAAGAAAATGGGGGGGGAGATTGACTTATGTCAGACACCTGTCTGGTCAAGAATTGGGGTGTTAAGTACAAGGCGGAATCTGGAACTTACAGCATGGTAGTTGAAAATGACCAGATCTTTCTCCATCATTGCATTATTTTATTTTTATCTGGCAGCATTTCTTCAACTCATTTTCTCTATTCTGGATGAGATTCTGTTTCCTGTGAAATCTACCTTTCAAATACTGCTTCTTACTGCCTTCCTGAAGAACCTCTACTCTTGCTGAGGTTAATCTATATTAAACGTGCATAAAGCTTTAGCACAATTTGTCCCCAACACACTTGTCTCCAAATTATTTTAGGATAAGATACTTGGGAATATGCAAATTTTAAGGTGGGAAGGAAGAGAAGAAGAGGAGTTATGCTTCTGCACATTTCATATCGGTCTATGACCAGAGATAACTGGTTTCTTATGCCATGCTGTTCCTACAGCATGTCAAAACACATCTGATCAATGTGTCCAACGTCTTTGCAGAAAAGCACTCACCACACTCAGTAATATCGTATGGAAATACAAAAATGGAAGCATGACTTGGTTTTTTTTTCCATGAACAGTATCTGTGCTAAATGTTGTCCTAATTTACAAACTGACAAGTTTCTTTGTGGAATACATTGCCAAAGTTATTTACCAATATGTCAAAATTGATACAGGATTTAGCTATGTGCTATCTATGGTTTCTGTAGTTTCCACACCTTTACTCCTCCACTAGGATATTTTTCCATATTGAACTAATTTGCAATTTTCAACAGTAACACAACTTTTTCCAGTTGCACACACAATTTGCCCCCCAGCCTGTGAAGTTGTAGGGCAGACATCAGCCTTAACCAATTCCTTAAAAGCACTTACAAGTTTCCAACATCATTGGTTGCTCTCACACAATTCATTACCTTGCTTTTAGCCTTGGTAACAAAACAACAAGTTTTAATTCCTCATGACATAAGATAAAGCAGACATTAAAAACTCTAAGTTGGTGTGTCACTGAACTGCTGCCCTATCTGGAAATCAAGAGCTCAGAAACTCCTTTTCACAGCTATAATCAAGCTTTTGAATAGTTATAAATTTATCATGCATTTATTAGCTATGCAGCTGCATATTTAGCAAGATAATGATATCCTGGTAAAATGAAACCACAGTAACATATTCAACACCTGTATTTGTCTTGAGACAAGTAAACAAGATTGCTAATTTTTTTGACTCGAGATTGTCTTGATTAAATAAAATGCAAATTAGGCAGATTCTACTATAAAGTTGATAACTCCTTTTTAATTAAAGCCTTTTATTTTTAAGTTTGAATGGACACAATTTGGTTTATTGTTTAGTACCATAAATAGGGAGGCAGAGTACCTCATTTGTTTTTCTAATACCTGCTTTGCTTTTCAGCTCTAGAGAAATTCTAGACACACTGTGGTATCTTTCTTACCCTCCTGATTGAATGCTTTTCCACCTGCTCTATCACATAGTGAATTACGTCAGCATGCACTGATTATAAGTGACAGTGGTCTGGATGTATCAGATCAAAAGCTTTGTTGTTACACTCAAAGGACACCAGGTGGTGGTGGAAGACTCCTTAATAGCATATTTGCATTCCTTACATTGTGACATTCATGTTGTCTTTCTTTTCAGGCTACCTTCTCTCCTTCAAAATCTGCACTGCTAATAGCTTTGAGACATAAAAATAGCAATACTGGGTCTTTTGAAAGCCTAGCTAGCATAATACCCTGTTTCTGAGAGTACCCTAAAGCGGACACCAGCAAGAAGGGTAAGAGCGAGCCAAGCATACAGAAACACTTTTTTTCCAAGCAGCCCCCCTGATGCCAGCCACCAGGCAACAGTAGTGCACTCCATATCATCTGGCTCATTCCACCCCACTCCATTTCCCAACCTGGCTCTTTAGCACTTCAAGAAAACACAGTGTCACTCTTCATAAGGCTTCACAACACAAGCTATTTACTTTCACCATTTTTTGCTAGCTTTTATGCTAAACCCATCATTTCCACACTTCCTGTCCGGTTCAGACAGTCATACAGTTTAGAAACAAAGACTATTCCCACTTCTAACACTGACATTCCTATATAACATACCAAAACACATAAAAAGGCTGCAAAGCCTCTAGGTTGTAGTGATTGAAGAGTTTAACCGTAAAGGCGTAAGGGCATCATAATTCAGGGATTCAGAGGGCAAGCTATATGAGATTTCTTAGATAATTGAGAATGACCCATAATTCACTAGCAGCCATGGGAAATTCTACTACCCACACAGCTTTGAGAGCAAGAAATCAAGTCAGCTGTACATGAACTGATTTTTCAACCTTCAAAGCAAACAAACAAATCCCATCTACGAGATAATAAAATTATTTCTGGCAGTGAATGATGCTACATATATAAATGAAATACTTGGGCAAATGGTAAATATCAGCAGTTGACATTTTTCCTTCTATAAAAAAATAAACTTTCTGCTTAGATAATAGTTTCAATTTTCTTATGAAATAAGTGTTATGAATATTTTTTAAAGACTACCCAATGTTTTTACTGTGATACACCACGCATCTTTGCAGGCACAGAGTACCTTCTCACTGCCTGTTACAACTACCTGACACAGCAGTGTCATTAGTATTTGTGCTGAAGTTCAGTTTCATTTGGCACCTCCAGAGCAATATACAGATTCCCTGGAATAACAACTGGGAGAGGAGGAAAAAAAAAAACCTCTGCTGTTTGCAACTCTGCTTGCAAGGGCCAGCAAGCCCAAGAGGTGCTGCTCTCAGGAGAGTGCCTAGTAAAAACCACAGATTTCTATATTAACTCTGTAGGTCATAAATTCAGTTCAAACTCTGACAGAGAATTTAAACCAAGGCATTTGCTAGTAGCTCAAATAATTTTTAACAGTTCATCTGTTTTCTGCACTCTATTTCTGCTGCATTTCTTTGAATACTACACATCTACAGCTGCCAACTGTTATAACTATAAAGCCTTGTTACAACTAGCTTCAAGCCGAAAACAAAATTAAAATCTCATTCAATAAAGCTCTGATAATAGCAGGCCTGCTGTTTTTATGACTAAAATGAAAAAGTTTTATTCATATCGCAAAGCGGTCGGAGACCAAACAGGGTAAGCACCATTGTGCTAGGCTCTGCACTAACACAACACAAGAAGTCTCTGCACTAACACAACACAAGAAGTCTCTGCACTAACACAACACAAGAAGTCTCTGCACTAACACAACACAAGAAGTCTCTGCACTAACACAACACAAGAAGTCTCTGCACTAAAAGGCTGACAAGTCTAAATCATTTTAGGTAGTGTTTCTAGAAGTCTGGGGAACAGCATCCCACAGACTGGAGGAACTAGAGATAGTGCAGAGGAAAACAAGGCAGGGGAGAAGTCAACTGAACCCACTTTTACACACAGGCTAAACAGCAAGCAGAATCCACCTGACACACGGTTTTCAGGGAAAATACTTCAGTGAACACTGATTTAAAGCAACCGTAAGATTCAAAACTGATACTTTTTTGTGAGATATTGCGCTGAAACTCTTTAAAAGCAAAAGGGATCCAGAAATTCATCCTACATTATAAACAATTAACACTTTTCATAGTATTCTTAATGTGTTGAAGACTTTCTCTACTGCATGACTCTACATATTAAAGTGTTATACCTACAGCTTTCCTCATAGGGTGATTAATCAAGCATTTCTTTTCCTTCTCTGGAAGAATATCTTGCTGAAATGTGGGGTTTAGACCAAGACTGAAAAATGAACCATTTAATAGATATCTGGGAAAAATAATTGCTATGGTAGTGAAGCTAAGTAGGCTGAGTCTAATTCTAATTATTAAGAGGATGAAAATGCTGAAAGGGATGCTTGCCCCTAGCCTCTGCAGTATGAAAAAAGTAACCATCAAATTGAAGTTCATTTAGAAAGTGCTAAAGATGAACCATGGGGGTGAGAGTAAAAGCATGAGGACATGAAAGCAAACATTATGTGACCATGAACACACACACATGCATGTTCTTACACACTGACTGCCATATATCAGTAATAAACTGTCTGAAAAGCAATAATGACTAACCTCCACATTTTAGTGAAACTGTGCATCAGGCTCACACAGCAAGGCAGAGCTGGAGGTTTGAGTCCATCCATTTGAAGGAGGAGGGCAGGAACACCATACAGAACCAAGTATTTCACATAAAAAAATAGTACTTGAGCTAAAGCCAGGCCACCTAAAAGAAAAAATAAAAATAAAATAAGAAATTATACCTTAAATAAGTCCTGAAATACTTTTAAAACCTGTTTATACTGATTACTTCCAAACAGCCATTGTTCAAAGAACTAAAGCAAGCATCATCAGTTGATGGAATATACAATACCTACTTTTGCAAGTTATAGGACACAAGCACATGCAATTATGACTTTAGGCACACACACATAAAATAGTACCATCGTTCCAATATGAAAGCTTAAGTAAGCATCTGTAGTTCCACTTTCAAAAAATCTTTGGACTGTAGGTATTGACTGCTGTGAAAAACAAATACTATGTTGAGCTAAAAATCAGAACATACTGATACAAGCAATGAACATTCACCACAGGGACAATAAATTTTATCTATGCAAAAAAACCCCAAACCACCACTCTTCACTTTTTCCTCCAGAACAGGTATAAATGATGGTTATCTTTGCAGCTTACCCTGACAGATCCACAAACATCCCATGTACTGTCATATTTGTGTCCCCCAAAGCACCCCCTAAAAGATCCCTCCTGCTGCAGCCGAGGCATAGAAGACTGGAACTCCACTTGGCATAATGCTTAAGGCATATTTCAGTTTTTAAACCCACAGGACAAAGGCCTCCTTAAAGGTGCTTTAGCTGCCTGATTTCCAAAGGAGAAATTTTGGCAGTGTGTTTGCTCACAGCTTAACCCTGGGGTATGGCACAAAATGCAGCATCTTGCACAGGTATGAGATGAAAATCATACTGGCTATTCTCAGAGTTATTACTCATGCGAGTAACAATCTTAGAAAGCATTATAAATGAAGCAAGATGATTCGTATTACTATTCTACATGTTTTCTGCTGAATAAAATGGTATTTGACCAACAATCGTAAGAAAAAAATCAGTAAAAAGCAGAGGCCAACACCTTTATAGAAACTGGTGAGAGTTCACTCCTAGAAGTTCCACTGATTTTGGTGAACTTTTCCATCTGACTGACAGTTGACGTAAGTAAAATCTAATCCCAAAGGAGGGAAAGTAAAATTATTATAATTTGGAAAAGTAAAAAAAAAAAAACATTATGAAATGCAATTGTTACATCTCCTTCCTTTCCAGTGTTTTGCTTTCCCTCACTGATATTAACTAACTTGTGATTTGACTGGAGTATTTTAGATTTTTAATGTAATTTAAAAACCTTCCAGCAGCCTTTCCTTCGAGACAAAGTTTTCAATCTGACTCCAGCAGTACAAGTCCATGAACATCTAAATAATCTGGGTTTTTTTGGCAAAACATCCCTTTTGGATTCTGCTGACTAATGAGTATACTATGGATGTCAACCAAAAGTTAAACATTAAAAATTCATCTAATATATAACAACCTAGGGTGAAATTCTGTCACTAATAATACAAATTGCAAAACTGCTACTGGCCTACACATGGCCAGCATTTTGCTGCTACCATCCAACATTTTTAGTTTTAATATCGTGATCCACGTGCATGATATAAGAAACAGTTGTGCCATTCAAGATAAAAATTGATGTTAGAACAAAATACCTAGACATGAAGCTTACGGTATTTTCCTTCAGGGAAGCAGTCATCTAGTATTCAATAACATTCTTCCCCAGAGGAAAACAAACAATCAGAAGCACAATTTGGATACTAGCCAATTAGCTACACATTAGATTACTGCTAAATCAGCTATACAGTAAAATTTCTGCTTTAATTCCCATCTCATTCAGTTTCTCATTTCTTTTCTGACAAATTTCATTGGAGAGCTGAATGCTGACACCCACACAAACAGATTATGAAGATCACAGCTGTCTGTGCACTGGTAAAATTCAAAATCCTTTGGCATGATGGAAAGGGATTTAGAGACACAGACTACCACTCTCTTGAGACCTGAAAATCAATACATTTTATTTTAAACACAATGATGAAAGATTCCGAGTTCTCAGATACAAAGCTATAATAAACAAGCTTCAGGGGGAAAAAAAAAAAGGCATTTTCACGATCTCTAATAACACACATCTAAGTTGACATTACTGTTAACTAGCAGACAGCTCAACAGCACTGGTATCTTAAATAAATGTAGACATCACATCACCGATCATTACCGGGCACACACTAGCTACTCGGCCTGCAGCAATTCTAAGGCTCACAATAGCAGCAATGTGAAGGTCCCTATCAAAATATGTAGATTAAGTTCTCACTGGTCTTCAACTCATCCCAGCTGTGAGGGAGTTCTGGCCACACATGGAAAACTCAGGGCAAGATTCCCAGCCACACAACAGCTGGGCTGCATTGGCAAAGGCACAGGCTTTAAACCTTCTTGCATACCTGAGACATTCCAGCTGCTTTGCATTTGCTCCATTATAGCACAAAGCAGCCAGAAGTACACTGCTTCACCTGATTTAAAAACATGAAATAAAAAAAGAAATTTAAGATCAATGCTAAATTTCTCAAATTCATTAACAATATCACATAATTTGTTCTCTGGTGTTCGGTTTAAAGCTTAAAAAGAATTCGCACATGATCATTATCTTAAATTGGAAACAAACTGTATCAAATGTATATTAAAAACATACCTAAGGGAAAAAGTATTGCAAAAATGCTATCTTTTCCCCAGAATACATTAATTCAAAGGATTCAGAGTCAAGGTTAATTTTTTTTAAAACTGAAATGTGTTAAGGGAGAAAAAAATATCAAGTTAAAGTACCCATACAATCTTAAACCCATGTACCTCAACAGTCAAGCTGTTTGAAGTCCCAGATTAAATTAACCGAGTTTTTATAAATCAGTTTTTATAGAAACTTATATTTTTCAATGTATCATCTTGAAATTCTTAAAACATTCTAAGTTTTCCTATGCTTTACAAATGCATTTATAGCCCTTCAAATATTTACCTTCTTTAAATTTACTGCAAAACTGCATTTCATAAGTTTCAGAGAGGTTTGTTTCAAGGATAATTACAATTTAGAATATTCACAGAATTCTAAGTTTTTGTGGATTTGTTTTTTTTTTTTTAAGTTTTCATATTCTCAAAACTCTGCCTGATAAATTTTGACAGAAATTATTAAACAGAACATTTTCATAAGTAAGCAACAAAAGATTTGTATCCAGGTATTAGAAACCACACTTGGCATTTTTCTGTCTATAAACCATCACCAAAACTCATGGTCAAGAATGGTAACTTAGCAGACAATTTTATTACGAGCACAACAGCACAAATTTACTCTTTTTGCAGCTACATTGACCCTATAGCATTCGTGATTGTAGATGCTTGTTTCTGTCAAGTACCAGGGCAGGTTCAACTAGAAAACACGTATCAGAGAGAAATATGCAGTCATATTTCAAAAGGGTTACTGACACATGGCACAAGTCTAATAAGAAACAGACATTTAAAACCACTCAGAATTTGGGGCCATATCATCAAGTTAAAAATATCAGGCTTTAGGGAGTCATTTACCCTTTCTCTTATTTTTTACATGCCTCTTCTCCTACAGAAAAAAAAAAATCACAATTATGCAGGGATTCCATCAAATTAAAATCTCCATGAAAGAATATGGCTCTGCACTGGAGCAGATAGGCTACAGATGTGTCTCAGCAATAAAGCCAACAATCATAAGATGCATCAGGAGTTTCCAGCTCCATTAATCAATCAATAAGAGCACAATTATTGACAAGCTTTACACACTGAGCTACAGCATTTTCTTCACAGCAGGACACTCCTCCCTGACAAGAGCCCCAAGACTGGATCTACTATGACCTTCTTAGATTGGTATTGACCACAGCAGGAGGCAATACCTCATGCTGGGGGAAGCTTTCATATGAACACGACTACCACAGCGCCAAGTCAACGTGGCACAAGCAGAGCTCTGCAGCCATTGCCAGCCATCCCACACACACCATGCTGTGCTGTCCTGTGCCCCAGTCAGGGCTAACCATCCACTACCTGCTACACTGACCTGAATTAATGCAAAAGTGACAACTCAATTCTGTTATTCCTGTCTCTAGCCGCTGAAAAAGAGCATCATGCAAGAAACATGAAGCACCCTAATTTCATTACCTGAACAGAAGACAATGCAATTAATAATTGGGCTCATATTGCTCAGCAGTGTTTCCCACTGCTGCTTGGCAGTACACTTTGAAAGAGGTGCTCACAAAATCCAAAGGAATGATGAAAGAAAAAAGTACTACAGGGACTCGTACAGCCCAGCTTCATATCGCAGCCTTCCAGTAGCACACAAGAAGCAAGAAAAATCCTAAAACATATGGAGCAGTGGCAGGAAAGTACATACCACAATGTTTGCCCTGGAGGCTAAGTGCTTCTTTTTAGACAAAGTTGAATGGACATAAAGATCCCAAAGTGAAGTTACTTAAACAAGACTAAACAGAGCTGCCAAGGGACTCTTGGTCAAGGCATAGACAGGTCTTCCAGGTTAAAGAAAACCACAAGTTTTTCCAAGGATACACATGCCTTAAAGCCACCTACCTTGAATACTCCCAAAACATCTACAGTAGGCATTATGTTCATTAGTAAATACTTGCAGGAAAGAACTCTCTAAATAAATCAACAGTTATCACCTTGTGCTGGTTTTGACTGGGATAGAGTTAATTTTCTTCACAGTAGCTAGTATGGGGCTCTGTTTTGGATTTGTGCTGGAAACAGTGTTGATAACACAGGGATGTTTTGTTATTGCTGAGCAGTGCTGACACAGAGTCAAGGCCTTTGCTGCCTCTCACCCCACCCCACCAGCGAGCAGGCTGGGGGTGCACAAGAAGCTGGGAGGGGACACAGCTGGGACAGCTGACCCCAACTGACCAAAGGGATATTCCATACCATATGACGTCATGCTCAGCATATACAGCTGGGGGAAGAAGAAGGAAGGGGGGGACGTTCGGAGTGATGGCATTTGTCTTCCCAAGTAACCGCTACGCATGATGGAGCCCTGCTTTCCTGGAGATGGCTGAACACCTGCCTGCCGATGGGAAGCAGTGAATGAATTCCTTGTTTCGCTTTCCTTACGCACACAGCTTTTGCTTTACCTATTAAACTGTCTTTATTTCAACCCACAAGTTTTCTCACTTTCACTCTGCTGATTCTGTCCCCCCTCCCACCAGGGGAGTGAAGGAGCAGCTGTGTGGTGCTTAGTTGCCAGCTGGGGTTAAGCCACAACACAAGTAAAAAAAAGTAGTCATAAAAGTAGGTTAATTGTCAATACTATCCGGAAGTTTAGCCTGCAGGAAAAGTTATAAAAAAATTTACCTCCCCCCCGCCGCACTTCTTTCTATAAAGCAGTGAACTACCCAATGTTTTAGAGAATAAAATCTTAAGCTTTCTGATTCATGTTTGTATTTCCAGTTTTCAAAACAGACATCAAGATGCCAAATATTTTATCAGATTCTTCTTCCTTATCATCATCTTGCAGGACAGAAAAAAAAAAATCTCAGACTACTCTGTTATTATTTCATTACCATTTAAATAGATGCACAGACACCCTAATTCCAATAGTAAAACACTGTGCGCTTCTTAAAATGGACTCACAAATCCATTTCCTATCTATGGGTTTATTAGAAAAAGAACTGCAATACATCAAAACCAGCACCCTACATCCAACTTACACAGACTACTCTGTAGGTCTCACTTTCAAAGAGGAACTTACATAACATTTCTTCTTTTAACAAATCAAAACACGAAATCACCAATTACAGATTAAACCAGGTGGCTCCACCTTTGAACAGATCATATTCTAGATTGACTTACACGCTGCTCATATGAAAATAAATACCCTTTTGGAGTACTAGAGCCTAGTTAATAATTAAAACAATGATAGCTAATTGACACTAACTTGTGCATGCTTCACTAGAACAAACAAATGGCACATGGTTAAGACCAATACATTAAACCTACAGAACATTCACAACATTGTATTATATGTGCATACATCTCAGATGTATGTCTCTACATCAGACACACACACCTCTGACAAAGCACATATATACAGATTCCTAGTCAAATATATTTTCACAATTACAGTATCTATTAGTATCCTGGATTAATCCAATGCAACAACTGTATTAGACAATACATTTTCATGCAGAATTCTGGCTTTCATCATTCCCTATACCTCGTGACTATACCAGACTGACATGAAGCTCTGTTCAGATAAGCAGAGATGAGTAAATGGTGCTGAATCACCAGGCTATATGTGAAGCCTTATAAGGAAACTATAGGCAGTGGTTTTTTTAACCTCTGCATTTTTGGAATCAGACTTAACACGCAAATGAATTAGCAACATTCAACATCCATTCCAGTTTCTGTATAACAGAATGTACCCCACCAGAGTGAATTTTACTATTGATGTTCTATGTTGTCATAGTGAAGAAAAAAATAAATCACTTATTTCAAGTTAAGATCCTTCAACTAGTTCTGTTGAGAGAACAGAACTAGTTACTATATAAGTTAGTTACTATATAAGTTAGTGAATTTGTCATTCAGCTACAGAGGCCTGAAGAACGTATGTTGGAAAGGATCACCAATCTACCTGTCCTTTATTTTTTATTTCTTTTCCCAGGCTTCATTACATATCACATCCAAACATTACTCACTAGAGCAGATGAACCTCTGATCTGGCCCAGTGTGGCTACCCTTCTGGTATGCTGCAGTTCACCAGGATACTGGATTACTGGAATCCATAGTGGCTTTTATCATCTGTGCCTGCAAATCTTTATTTTGTGTAAAATACAGTGTAAAATGTAAAGGCAGCAAATTAATCCCAATTAACTTTAAAAACTGAGAAGAATGAATTATCAGGGTTTCCATTACTCCATTACCATGGAATACAGGTCTCCCTGCTGTGTCATTAATTCTGAAAGTGCCAAATTCTTTCAATCTGACCAATGCTACCCAAATGAGATGCAGCACTGACACAAAAACATGGAATTGTATAAACACTGCACTTGGTGCTCAGAGTTAAGTAAGCACAAATGCCCTGATATTGTTCAATATGCCAATAGCTAACTATTCATAGATACAAATATTTGTGAATATAGACACAATGATTTGTGAATTCTAGAAAATGCTCTTATTCTCCAAACAACGTCTTCCTGGGATCAATAAATAACAGTACTGTGCTGCCCAGCTGACATCTTTAAATTAATTCTGTGTTCAGACATTAACATCCCTCCCACAAACTGAAGGGCCATACATATATGGCAAATGGGTACACACAGTGAAAAAACCAGTGACTATGGATAGAGTCCCATCGTATTCTTCATTCTATTCCTGATGCGGGCCCTATTATTTGTCCACTGGAAAACCATATTGCTTGCTATCACCTGGCTTTTCATAGAATTCCTACCACAGATGATCAGGATTGCTGAGAAGGATTTGAAGCCAAGGTTTGCTGCGAGGACAGTGGTGTCAGGATTAAGCTGAGCAATGAGCCATTCAGAGGCGAGCAGCAAAGCCCAACCCATGAGCAACCCTTAATACTGCGCTGTCAGGTGCTCATCATGCCTGGTGGGTCTTGGAGAGCAGTAACATCTTCTGCTGGGAGAGTGGGGTGCCACTGGAGCCCACTGCATTGAAGGAATACACAGGCCAGCACAAGAGTCACTGAAGAAGCAAGTGCAAGATTTCACTGGATTCTGTGTTCCCTATCTTGTACTGTCCAGAGGGTACAGCCGAACGCCTTCCCCAACATCCAGACAGAGAGTAAGATTCCCACTGCCCTATACAGAGAAGAATAAAGTCTCTGTGGGGGCTGGAGCTATAGGCAATGACTGGAAATCATTTATAACTGAAGTTACCCAAAAGAGTTAATATTTGGATATCTAAAAGCACCTCTACCCAAAGCTCTCACCACCTCCTCTTCCTCCATACCCGAGACCGACATTTGCTCTTGGAGGTTATTCTTGCTACCAAACACAGGCCACTGAGGAAGCAGAATACAACTGTGTACTCAGCATGAATTTACACTTTTTTCAGACCCATATGATGCAGCTTTTTGTTAATGCACATGGCATTTGGTCTCCAGTACCACAGCCACAGCTTGTTGCGATATAAGCATGCAAGTTTAAAGAAGTATGTGTAGAATGCTAAAGGAAACAATTTAAATGTGAGGAGGAATATGTGGTAGAAGAAATTTTGACATCTATGTGGCACATGAAGGTTGTAGTATTAAGGAGGGGAGGGGATAGCCTGAAAACAGATCCATAATATTTTCCTATTGTATTTAGTCCATGGAAGATGTACATGCAACCAGCTTTTTCTCGCATCATGGACAGAAATCCAGCTAAAAATATGCAACATGGAAAAAATGGAATTAAACAATAGATTTTGTACTGTCTAGCTGAAGAGCTTAAATAATGAATGTCCATTTTCTCTTTTAGTAGAGAAGTTCTTAAAACTATTATTCATATTATTTAGAAGACAGATGCTGTTCTTCAGAGGACCCTCCAACCATTTTTCATTTGAACCCCCCCAAAATCCAGGAGTCATAGTGCAACAAGACACTTACTTTCCTGCTCATTAAAGGATTGATGCACGGAGGATGCAACCTGCTCTCTCTCAGAGCAGGTTGCTGACTATGTACTTCCAGAGCTCATTGGTCCACAGAGCAGGCACATAAGCTGCCTTTACAAAACGTAGGGAGGAGTAATCCAGCAAAACAGGTGTGACCAGGCAAGAATTGAAGGTTCTACCTTTACATGAACTACACATAGACTGTCTAGTCTTCTACTCGCAATTCCCAACACTCTTATCACCCAGTTGATGACCTTGAAACTTGCCAGTTACAAATGTAACCTGCATGTAACAGCAATTAAAGAGATTGCAGAGATATTTCAATCACAGCAGTTTGTTCATCCATAGTACAACAACAATGCAGGAAAGCATGTGTCACATCATTGTTTATTCAAGAGACAGACTTCATCTACCCAGATTACACAGCCAGTAAAGAGACAGGAGGATATTCAACAAGCAAAGGGAGAAGCAAGGCTACAATGCCCTCTCAGCCTTTAAGACAGTACGGTAACACATGTCACAAGAAACACACAGCTCAGCTGGGTTATCTGGGACAGAAGGCGGCTTCCTCTAGAAGGGGAGAAACTCTGTGCTGACTTTGACATGCTCACATTCAGAAGAGCAGGCAAATGCACAGAACTAAGCATTTGCAAATGAATTGGAAGGAATGAGGTAACATAACCTATAGGCCAAGAGCACTGCTACAGTAATGCAGGTACTGGCTTGTAAAGGGCATGTAGAAAAAAAACCACCTGAACGTTTGACCTAAGAGGATCTTTGGTTTAGTTGCAAAAGGACACAAGTTTAAAAAACAATCATACAATTCACAAAATGTACTAACAGTAGCTAATGCACGCAAACAGTAATATTGAAGGCAGCTTGCACCTTTGTTACAGTTAAATACACAGGCATCAAAACCATACATGCACCATTTTATATATTGCTGCTTCTAGAAACTCATTTGCCTAATTCCTTCCACACAAGGGAAAATAATTCTCTTACTGCTGGGCAACACATTCTCTCAGGTACTATTTTTTTCTTGAGTTTATACCTGTGTACACTCAGTAACATTACTTTAGGTAACTTTAGCATTTCTGCTTTACATGGCATGTAAATACCAATGTTGTACACTGCTATTTTTAAACAAGCATGGCAACTCTGTCAGGGTTTGTTTTGTTTTCTTTGCTGTCTCACCTCACAGGAACACCACACGAAGTGATGCAGAACACAGTATAGCTTCACACTTCTGAGGTGTAGACTGACCATCACCATTGCCCTTAAGATGCTGAGAGCAAAGTCTCATAGCACTGTTGTCTTTACCTGCACTGCTGGCATTTATTGCCCACGGTTTAAAGATATCCCAGAAGAAACATGGAGGAGCAGTTATAATCTTCCTGATTAGAGTTGATTGCAAAACAGCCTCACAGCCTTTCCCCTAAGTTTACCAGGCTATCAGGGCAGCCAGGCATCATGATGTAAGCAGATGCTCCGTGCTGCTTTGAAGTTGCTGTAGTTAAATAGGAAACACAAAGTGAACAAAAAACCCAGCAGTGCAGAAAGGCTAATATACCATGTGGTTAATCCTCCTGAGTCAACAACAAGCTGCTTCCTTGGTCTCAAGACTCAGTTATCGGATGTAATTGGTTTTAATAACTCAGAATGCAAAATAACGGAGGGGAGTGTTTGGCTCAGTACAAGAAGCGATGTAGAAGCATGGTAAGATCCACACGGATCCAGTAAAGATCAATAGAAAGATATTACCAGTACCCTTACTCATATATCGGTGGCTCCCTACAGCAAGTCACAACAGTGGCCTGTCACTGGTTTGAGTCTAAGGAGACCTGTATAATCATTTTGCAGAGAAAACATTGTAAGTGACAAACTTCTGCCTGAAAATCTCATTTGTACTATAATATTTTAAACACCTGCTTTCATTACTACAAAGACAAAGCTCAATGAGAGTAGGGTTACACTTTGAACACACCTCTCAAAAGCAGGGTCTCCACAAGTGACTTGTTTCAATTCAAATGATCATATTTTAATCAGGCAGCTTTACAGTCCAAACTTGCTTTAACACTGGCTTTCATCACCTGTTGCTTTGAGGCATTTTAGCCTTTTCTAATCATCTGTTCAAAATGCATTTTAATTCTTAGGATATAACACTTGATTTTGTCAAATAAATATATGGCCTACTTAGCTATTTTCTGGAAAGTAACCCCTCATTTTTTAAAATCAACATTGGTAGTCTTCAAGGGAGGGAAGAATCCACCAGTAACACCAAAGCTGGAATATTTCATCCCTAATTCTTAGGTAGCTTGCCTGCCTTACCCAGTGGCCAGCTTTTTGTCAGACATACAGACACCACCAGGAGCTAACATTTAATTCATCAATGAATTGACATTTAGTACAGGAGATGAAAACTCAGAATCCACTTTCTACACAGTGAGAAGGGGAGGCATGGAGGAGGAGAACCATAGAGGCAAACCTCTCGTTTTCTGCTCTCCCTCTTTTTTATATGTAAAAATTATATATTGAAATATATATTAAGTGTGTATATATGCACATACATATACACATACAGAGACAGAGCGCACATATTGCCCTCTACTGACCAGAGTCCAATACACAAGTGTACTCCAACACACACTGCTCATCATACATGTTCTCCAATGAATGCTTGACAGGACCATACCAGCGTGTGTATCTAGTCCTGTTACTTGCTGGTACAGTAAGAGGCAACTCCTTCAATTCAGCAATCACCAAGACTTTTTCAGAACCCAATTTTAAGGCCTGGGGTTTCTCTGCTTTCATTCCTCCTACCTGCTGATACACATAGCAGGACAGTGGAGAGTGGGGGAGGAAATCAAACCAACCACATACGCCAGTGGCTTATGGGTTAGCCTACATCTACCTACACACCAGCACCCAAATCTCTTGCCGTTTTATGCTACATTCGTCAGCGCTCATTTTCCGCCCCCGGCCCCCGCAGTTAGGAATTTTAATGAAATACAGGAAGCTGGGAGGGGGCTGAAGAGGGGGAAGGCAAGCAGGAAAACAGAGCCAAGAGGCACTAACTGCTACTTTCAGGCCACCTTGTTTGCAATTCCTTCCCTCTGCTTTTTTCATGATTACTGTCATTCTACCTTTCAACATGAATACAAACTAGAAACATCAAACAGCAGGAGATCAATAAAGGATTAGAAACACTAATTCTTAACATCTCCCCTCCTCCACCCCTACACTAAAACTCTTTTTTTCTTTTTTTAAAGTGTCCACTTCTATGATGGGGGGGAAAAACACTTTAGACCAAAGTTTAGACACACACTTTAGATTGGAAAAAAATACAGAATATTTTTTAATTTAGGAAGCAGTTCAGTAAGTTCAACTGTAAGCTTCCTAGAGGATCTACATGTTATATGAAGAGTCTGTTGACCACCTTTCTGGCCATAATGTACTACTCGTAAGTATCTACAGATGGACATAAAAGAAGTAGATTGGAGTTCTTGAAGTGGGGGCAGAAGGAAGATTTCTGCTATTGTTTCTATACTCACCCAAGGCCCAGTATGATGCAGCTTCCAAAGGTGGAGCACTGCTGTAGAGAGCATGGATATACATGAGGTGAATCATCAGCTCAGCCAGGCACCACCAAAAAAAAATACGAATTATGCCCACGATTAAGATGCCAAGATTGGTCTTCAAACTGAAGGCTGCTTCTCTCCTCATCTAAAGAGGAAATCCAAAGAGATTATATGGCACATAACTGTTTTTACTCAAATACTTATCCTGAGAATTTTAAGTTTCATTTGCTATTCATTACTATTACTAAGGAGACCATTTGACTACACCATTTGGAAAATCCTGACGTACTCTTTTGAGGGAGACTGGTTTCTCCATTCTCAATCTCAGTAAGCAGTAGTAATCAGCAAGAGGCCAAACATGAAAGTACACTGCACCAAACTGTTGTAGAAAAGGCCAAGTGCTGTTAACCTTAACAGAATCCAGACATGACACACTCATTTTTTAATTCCTGTAACTTGATCAACTTCTAGAGATGATCAAAAAAGGTAAAAGAAACTCCAGCTATGAAGGAGGTTTTCCAAGCAGCAGCCCTACCAAACACAGAAACAATGGCTGCTTGCTCTTAAAATACCTCCAACTTCTACCAGCTGCATGGGATTGATTACTTGAGGACAGTTCTTAATTTTTCTCCTGTAGCATTGCCAAGGTCAGCAAGACCTATGTGATGTACTGAGCAAATGGCAGTTAAGAGCAAATTAAATATCAGAAAAGACAAGGTTTGCAGTTGACAGGCTTCAAGATGCCCTAAACTTATGCTGCTAACTATAGTAAACACATTGGTATACTATTATTCTACTTTCTTTCTGCAGTAACAGAGAATATGATCAAATAACAGAAACATAGGATTGCCTAAAAATTTAGTTGTTTTGTACATCTATCATTGTGTGTGTGCAACATTTCCTTCTTCAATCTCTAACTGTCCATCAAAAATGCACATACAAGATAAGCAACCAACCCACTTGCATGGACAAAACCCCCTCATAATTGCAAGCACACAGTACAGCTAACACGCAGTTAGCTCTGCTCACTTACAAATGAAGCAGCACAATCATTTTGAAGGTTCATTTGTACCTGTTAGATGAAAGCTTGGAGACTACCATTTAATCGCAGCAATTGGCACAACAAGCCTTCAAACCCATAGCTAGAACTGCTATGTCCTGCTTCAACCCAGAAATTCAACAAGACCATCGATGAAGTGTCACAGTCTCATTTTTGCCAGGCAATGGATGCCAATTGCCAGCATTGGTATTACACTCTTTGGGCCATACAGCAGTTTCTCCGTCTCCATCTCCAGGACTTCTGCTTTCCAACATGCTCAGCAGGAGCCCTTGTCTCACTCAGTCTCAGCTTCAGTTAAGGGGTTCTGCAGATGGTCTTTTCTGATAGCAGCAATAAACACACTCTTCGTATTGTGCACTTTGAACCAACTGCTGGGCACTGCTAACTTCAAAACCCTTCTCCAACCTCATCTGTCAAGGCAATATCCTCTGCTCAGGTAAGAGCTCTGACAATGCACTTCAGCAAACACCAATAAGAAACACATTAAGGTTGTTCAGTTTGTTCCGTCTTCATTATGGCTTTAACCAAACAGGTCTGCCTGTTCAAATGAGAACCTACTGCAAATACAGGCATCCTGTTCTCAATCTTCCTTTCTCCCCTCACACCAAGAATACAGGTGGTCTTTGCACAGGTCTTCACCGAGCCGTATCAGGTGAGCTCAGTTTCAATGCAAGACCCCACACACAATTTTTGCTACCAGCTATCCTCAAGTTACTCTCAACTTGGAGCCTTACACGTCTTCTGAAGCATTCCGAGGAGGAAAAAAAAAAGTCATCTCCCTCTGCTAAGGGTACAGGAATATAGGTGAAATTTAACACATTTCAGAAGCTACAAAACAATAAACAGTAAAAAATAAGTTACCTCAGCTTCTATGCAAGTCTATGCGGACTTTTCCTACAACATCCAGCCCAGGATAACAACATTCAGCCTTGCATCTTCCAAAGTTACTGAAGACAAATGAGCATAGGACTTGTCACTCGGGGGTCCACCAGAATCTGTTTTCACTTTCATAAAGCCCTGTCTATTTGCTGTGGCTTCAACAGAAAACTTCCAGATATAAACAGGAGCAAGCAATGCCTAGGCTTCTACACATGAACTGCAAGAGCAGTTTTATGGTTTGAAATGTCCACTCATCCACTTTATTCCAATGATGTTAGCTATAGACATCATGGGTGGCGATTTCATTTCTTATTCAAATGTGTAAGAAAATAAGGAAAGCAATAAGCATGGATATCTGGGGTTTTCCCCTGTCATGTAGAAGCAGGCTTGAAAAGCAGCCTGCAAGGCATTAGAAAAAACATGCAGTAAGATAGGTAAGTCTTTCCCATTCAAGGAGCTGCTCAGCTTGCTAAAGTCTAAAGAAAAGTGTTCCAAGAAAATCACCAGCTGTTTTCACATCAACATGAGGGGAAACTGGGATCTTCAGGAATTCCCAATACAAAGCAGCAGCTTTCCGTGACTCTGAAATATGTTTCAGAGTTAATAGCCAGCTGCTGCTGAAAATGTTACTTTATTCCACCTGTTGGGAGGAAAGGAAAACAAAAATCCCATCCAGCAGCTACATGCTAAAATTATGAACACTCTCCAAACATAACATCATTGGCTCCCTGGTTGAAGGGATGAATCTGATGTCAGACAAAAAAACCATCCTGTAAAGTAGAAGAACTTGGGGAGGAAGGTTTGTCTTAAAGTTGATATCCAGGACATCATGAAAATTCCCAATACTTTGCTCAAAATTGTCCAGCCTTCACATTCTAATAACATTATTTGGTATTTTCAAAATTATGTGGAAGATACCTTTAGACACCGAAACAATTCTTAATCTCCAAGGACTAAGTAAAAATTTAAATCCTTCAAATCACTAGTAAGGCAGAAAAATATTATAGAATCAGTTATAGATGCTTTTACTGAAGTCAAAACACACATGAATGAAAGGGTTTTTTTTTTCCCCAAAGTATCTCATTGAAGGAAAAAATATTTATTTCAGAAGGAAATAGAGATCAGAGTCTGATAGAGAAGATTAATCATCCAGCCTTCAAAAACTATTTGGCTTTCTTTCCACCTTCTCTAACACTGAAGTCTAATCAACCTCTCTCCATCCAAGCACTAGATATAAAGACTTATTTTGACTAAATATATTCTCAATGTTAGTTACCAGCCTTATGAGAGTTCAGTATTATGCCATGGCTGGTATACAAGCATGAATACCCAAGACTGGTTTCTACCTACAGCCTTCCCTTTTGCATGCAGCATACTTCAACACTTACAGAGAAAAGGACAATAGATACAGACTAACATTAGGAACACCTTCTGTTTGCAAGTCTCATCAGGATCAATTTTTGTCAAGTATGTAACTAGAAAATAAATAGAAACTAAGGCTTCCCTGTAAACTATCTTATGAAACACACCATTAAAACCATCTCAAGGAAACACACCATCTCAAGGAAAACTGGATGAAATCGTCTACCCAACATTTTCTTATGATTGGTATTAAAATCTCTCAAGATGAAGGAAAAAAAAATCAACCTATCATACTTTAATTTATTCCTCGAAGTACAGGTTCTGTGTCTAGATTTGGCAGATGAAAAGAGATCACCATCCACTTCAATAGCTCTTCACTTAATTCACCTGAGGCACAGATGCACTGAAAATCTGTAGCTGCATGACCTTAAAAACACTGTTACCTGCTTACTGAATTCATCAAAGTTCATAAGGGGCCCGTTGTGGAATGTGGGATAGTAAAACACGTATGCCAGCATCCACAGGAATGAGTGGGATGACTTCTGGGCAGGTCCATGCCAGCAGTACTCCAGGCTGAAGCTAGTGCAGAAGAGGCAGCGGACAGACACAGTGAAGAGCAGCAGATAATACTCATTTTCAGTGTCGTACCACTTTCTCTGCAAGACAAAACAAAGCCAGATCACAATGGTGCAATACTTGTGTTTTCTATATGGTGGGACAGTGATGTCCACCCAGATCCTAACTTTCAGGGTCACCAGCAGCAGGAAGCAACTAAAGCAAACAGCAGCTGGAATGAGCATCTGAAGTGAACAGCACTACTTAATGCATGAGCAACAAGCACTGACTGTTGACGGAGAAAGGGCCTCCAGAGCTACTGCAAGCAGCACAAAGAGACAACAGCTTGATTTCAGAAACATATTACATTGTGAAGAACTATGACAGCTTTTCTTACAGGAATGCCATTATCTCCCTCAGGTTTGGTCTAGTAATACAATATCCAAACCAGATGGCAACCCTACTGATAACTGAGGAACTGCTAGGGCTGAAGCCAAAGCTCCAGTTCAGATCTGAAGAAAATCAGTCAGTCCTGAGAAAGTCTGAGGCTGGAAAGATGCTACTGAGCCTTTATCAAGTTCTTGACACTCCCTGTCACACCCATTTCCAACAACAACATCATCACAAAAAACTTGGAAACATCAGCAAACAGGCTGATTACATTTGTATTGCAATGGGCCCTTTCCTCCTCTCAGTGAGACACAAATCTGTCTACACCACATGAAGAGACCCTACCCGCTCATCTCCCCTCTGCCCTTCCCCTGAACATCAGGACAACAATCCCTGTAAAACATGCCCAGTTTTTCCCCTTAGTCCAAGTAAGTGCAACAAGGACATTTCCTCACAACTGAGCAGCAGTTTCTCTAAAATCTGTACTGCTCAGCAACAGCCATTAGAGAAAGAGCAAAACTGAGCTTGCACCAACCAGTTGTGAGCAAGCAACTCGTTTGGTACGAATCAAAGTGTTGGAGAAACAGTCCCCCTTTCCATGCAGAAGCCTGCAGTCACCAAAAAGGTACGGTAAGGCTTGACTAAGCAACTCCTGGATGTGAACGCAAAAACCAGCACCATACCTTAAATTGGTATGATTGCAGCTCCAAAGAACAAGAAATGTGTTTACTAGAGCACTAGTAAAGTATTATCATACTCCAGCTCTACTGAACACCACTTATACATTAAGGCACATACTTTCATCTCAATGCACCGGCCAGCATGATTGAGAATTATGACTTTTCTAACTGGAGAAGCTCCAGCATGAGTCACTGAAGCTCTACTGCCCAAGGTTTTTCAAGGCAACCTCTGCTTACATCAACTGAAAGGACAGTACTGTCAAAATGATAGCTGCCATAATGACAAATGCCACCGTAATTAATTTGATGCTTAATTAGTCCTTCTCACATTACCTTGGCTTCTTCCACAGCTGGTATGCGTAAAGTGGATAGCAGGATAAGAGAGCACAACCATGTCAAGAGCGACAGCTGAAACTGAGCCACAGCAAACGAAATAGTTGCATGTAACAAAATGACAGCAAAGCCCTTGATTCCCAGTAACAACCAGCAGGCAGCCATTCCATAAACCATCAAGCACCATGGTTTATACTGTTAGAAAAAGAAAAATTAACAAATTTTAGTTTGATTATTTCTAAAGCAAAAAAAAAGCACTCAATATCTGTATTGTCCTATACAGGGTCTATAGTAGAAACAAACACAGTCAACAAGGTTAAGAACACAAACGAAATATACAGGGAAACCCAACTGTATCCATAAAGATGGAAGGGAAGGGGTTTCTGTAGCAGCGTGTGTGAAATCCAGAGCCTCCCTGATCTGGGGGAGAACATAACTTCCTCCTTTCCTTCCCCAAACTAGAGGTGTGACACCACATGCCAGTCATTTCCCGTGCAATCATGCCAAAACCCAAGCAGTCATCGCTTCAGTCTTGGAAGGGAATAACTACACCCTTCTTTTGTGTACAGGTCAAATGACACTGGCTAACGGTTCACAACAAAGCACAGGCTTTCAAGAGTTGGAGGTTGAAGTCTCCAAACACAGACATAAGGCAACCTACCTACTCGCTCCCACCTGTGCATGGTTACAAGACACACTCACACAATTCACCCCACAGAATGGGATTTCCCACACTCAGTAGCCTCAATGCCAAGTTTCCTACGCCCAGAGTAAACTGAAACCCACAGAAACTCCCTGCTGTGAAGAAAATGTATACATACCTTCTCCACCAAGAGCCTGGACACTTGTGATACCAGCAGGTGACCAGCCAGAAGCCACAGTATACGTTCCCTTCCCCATTCAATCCAGTAGCTCCACTCAAAGTCCATGGGGTCCTGGGGCATCAAGGGAACTGGTCAATATATGTATCTGGCCATAAAAGCATGTTCTTACAGGACAAGGAAACGTCACCATGACACACTAGCTCTGTTACCCACCACCACAGAACTCAACATCTGGGGAATGTCTTGTTTCAGCAACGCAGTCCAACCACTTACAGCAGTGAGCTCCAACAACTCCATTTTGACTTCCAATGGTGTGAAATTCAGAAAAAGTTATAGATGGTGTCATGACTCCTAGGCCCCACACTAGCACTGAACTTAACTGAGCAGCGATCATTGCCTTTCCCCAAGAACACCATGGGAGTTTTCTAACCACAAAGCAGGCAAGGAGGCACCCGTACGTGCACACACCTCCTCCCCGGGACATGGGGAACAGGCTGGTGACTACACAGAGATGCAGCCTGGAACAAGGGTCCCACTTGTCAGGGCTTCCTAGTGCCTTGCTTTGGTTCCCCATCGGGAAGCTTCTTGGGAAACAACAAATTAGTCTGCTACTACTGTTCCTGACTGTCTTTTCAAATCCAACAAATTCACACCTCTGCTTGCCCTGATCCTTTTAATTTTAGGATTTTTTTTCCTTTAGAAGGAAAAAAACAAAACAGTTTTGGACTATCCTTAACTCATGCAAATTTTAGCCAGGAATTTTTCTTTTTTCAACTTCTGTCAGCCTTTTAAGAAAGAGCTTTTAAGAAAGGCAACATAGAAGCACAGCACTGCCTTCCCTGCACATGCCCCTCACCTCTCCTGAGAGATTCAGAGAGCAACTCTGCTCTGCCTTGGAAAACTGAGAGCTTGGGTGAAAAGGCACCTTGCTGGAAGAGAAATTTCACTTCCTGTTTCAACAAAGCCTAGGTAGGAACAGATGAAGTCAGATGAGCTAGAGATTCCTGTGACATAGGGTTTTTATCTAAATCAGGTAAGAGGGATCAGCTGGTAGCCCCATGTCCCATACAGAGCCCCAATAAAAGTTCATCTCCACAACTGGTTTATGGCTTTTTCAAAAGCACACGTCAAGGGTCCCTTACCAGCAGTGAGAGCGGGCCTAAACACCAAAATAGTTCCACAGATGTGCATTCCTGGTCTTGTGTAAATCATCTTCAATATTAGTGGCATTATTGCATGCATTAGTTGCACTTCTTCAAAAGGATGTGAGGTCAAAAGCAAGCGGTGGGAGGCTTGGTTGTTTTTTTTTGTTTGGGTAGAGATGTGCTAGTTTTCTTATTAGTTTTTTTTAAGACCAACCATGTTACTTTAAGCCCTTATGCCTCAAAAATCTGTTCTCCTCTCTGCTGGACTACAAGCCAACCAAGAGGGAAACGCGTGTTCACTGATGTTAAGCATTATCCAAACCATCCAGTGACAGGAAAAAAGGCTGCAGGAAATGTCAAGGGTGATCATAGCTTTTAAGCCAAACAGTAAAACAGAAAGCTGTTAAGTGATGTAACAAAGGAGAAACGCTTAGGCCAGGGATCAAGACGAGAAACAAAACTTTGGTTACGATTCTTAGATCTAGACACACCTGGCAAGTCCCTCTTCCTCATTAGAAACAATAAGACTAAAATTAACTATAAATACCCAAATCTGCAAAGTTAGTACAAACCTCCGAAGCTAAATCAGAAGCTCGGGTGAGCAAAGGGCATGGAGACATGATGTTAGTGTTATTGCCACAAAATAAAACATGCTGGTACCGGTCACCCATCCTACCTTTCTGAGGCCTTGAAAGAGAGTCCCTGGTTCCAGCCCAAACCTTCTGTCCATCACAGCTTCATACTCTGCAGAAAAGAACAAACCTTTGCTAAGGACACAGCAGCCAGAGCAGGGAGAGTCGGGGACGCGGCCTCTGCTGCTAAAGAGCAGCACGTTCCCACATTGCCTCCGCCCATGGGGATACTCGGAGCCAGGGAAGGGCATGTCACCATGTCACCGCTCACCAGGCCACGGCTCTGCCCCGCAGCAAAGGCAAAGCCACTGAATTGCCCAGAACCTATGCTTTGATTCCCCCTTGCAACAGGGGCAGTAGCAGATAGCGACCAAACTTTTATCACACAGGGCCTGCGCTAATCCTCATTTCCTTTCTTTCAGGGTTCGTGGTTTCTCCCACTGGAGCAGAAGGGACACACAGACCTGACAGTACAGTCACAGCAGGGCAAAGCTACCCAGAGAAGCCACCTCCAGAGCCCGTTCCCATGCAGCCTTTTGTCATCTCTGCAGAAGACATGCTGTACACGTATGTGCACAGCACTGTACCCATTTACTCAGCACTTTCCTCACTGCCCTGGAAGTGTCTTTGTGGCACTCCTGTTCTTCCCTTTAGCACTTTTGAGAGCCAGCTAGAGTCATTAATGTAGAACACCTTGCTGATTAAAGCCTAACAAGATGCAATACATTTCCCTAACGAGCCTCTCTAACTAGCTATACTTCTATTAGATAATACCACCTTCATTACCTTAAAATACCATTGTGCTAGAAAACAGCTTCTTTTCATCTACAAATTGTATTTAAATTGTTTAAAACCCCACCCCATACACTCTACACAGCCCCACTAAACTAAAGCCAAGCCACCACAGCAGCTACCAAGAGGTTACACAAGGTACAGGCGGGTGTTTGGAAACAAACTGACCCCAAAGCTGTACAGGCAACACAGCTATTGCTCTGAGCCCACAACCCAGCACCGGAGCCCCAGAGCTCCGGGCAGGGCAGCACCCATCTGCCCTGGGGCCTCCCCAGGTTCAGTCCCCAGCAAGCACCCCCATCAGAGGCACGGCTGCTTCTGAACAACCCACCTCCAAGGGGCTGTAGGTGACTAGCCAGGGAGAACCCCAATTCAGACTTGACTTTCCTAAACTTCCCTCACCTGAGTAGCTAAACTTCAGAGGTCTCCCTTACCTCTTCCCTGACAGCTGAGTGCCAGGACACCATTGCCAAGGGCCTTCCCAGCACTCAAGGCAAAAAAGCCTTTGGACAAAGCTCTCTACCCAGCTGGCACCTGGCTATTGCTTCCTCGCACAGGGCTGATTTGCAGCCAGGAAGAGCACAGGCGCACCTTGCAGAGGAGCAAAGTAGAAACCAACCCAGAGAGGACAACTCAAGCCGAGCAGCCTCACCAGCCACGGGCGGGAAGCGCTGCAGGAGCGAGCACACCCGCGTCGCAGACTTACTTCGAGACACTTGGTGCGCTTCGTAGAAAGCATAGAGGTGAGAGCCCACGGCGAGGAGCCCGTAGAGACGCATTTCCCAGGCCGGCAGCAGCATCGGCCTGGGAGCTGCTCCCCCGCAGACCCCGCCGGCCGCCTCCCTGCGGGAAAGAAAGGACGGGAGAGGTTTCCCCGCGGAAGACGGACCGGCACCGAGCAGCGGGACACCCCGCACCGGGCACCGCAGCTGCCGCACGCCGGGCCCTCGGTGCGGGACCCCGGCGGGCCGGGCAGCGGCCACCAAAGGCACTTCAGGCCCCCGCGCTGCCGGGGCCCTGCGGCAGGGCGGGCTCGGGGCAAGGAGGCGGCCGGGCTCCGCCGGCAGCTGCCCGGAGGGCAGGCGAGCCCTGCCCGGCCGCGACGGCTGCGGAGGCCCCGGGGCCGAGGGCTCGGCACGGCCCGGGCCCGGCGGGGCCCTCGGGGCAGGATTAGGGGCAGGGCCGGACCCCGGCTGCTCTCGCTGACCCGGGACTGAGGGGAGTGGAGGAGAGACCCCACCACCCGCCTTACCTGAGGAGGGCTCCGTCGCCGGGAGCGGGAGCAGCCGCAGCCCCAGGCGGGCCGAGCCGAGGCTTCAGCCCCGCAGCGGGCAGGCGGGGCCCCGGCGAGGGGCTGCTCTGTGCCAAGAAGCCCCCTCTACTCCACCGAACGCCCGGCCCCGCCCGCCCGCTTCTGAGCTGCGGCCACCCCCCGCCCGCGGAGGGAGGGCGGGAGCGGGGCGGAGCTCCCCGCCGCTGCGCGCCCTCTCCCGGCCGCCGGGCGGCGCCGCAGCCCTCCCGCCGCGGTGGAGCGAACCCCGCGGCCTGCGCCGCCCGCACCGCACCGCCCGCTCCGGGGCTGCGGCTGGGCCCGGCCCCGCCAGCTGTCCCCGTGGAGAGGGGGCTTGGGCTGGCCCCGCTCCCGCCTCCTCGCCGGCTGCGGCCCGGCCGACGCGTGGCTGGAGAGCTGCAGCGGAACTCGTTTACTGAGAAACACCGTTGTCGTTGGGCATGAAACATGCAACGCAGGTCTGCTTAGATCTGCCGAGAACCTGTCAGTTGGCCTCTATCAAACAGATGAGCCACCTGGGTAAGAAGTTATCGTTCTGGTCATAGCATTTATCACGACCTGCCTGCGGATGCGGGCATCCTCACAGCTGAGGGATCATAAGAGAGTATGGCTTGTATAACGGCGTCCTGGGAAGAGAGTGCCAGCTTCACTGTTTTACAGGAGCTGGGACAAGCCAGGGGGATGGCACTGGGAGACAGTCAAGTGCTGCAAGGAAGAGTAAAAACACAGACGTTGTCTTCAACATACCGGGCTCTGAAAAGTTGTTCCAAGAGATGTTGTATAAATTAGTGCTGAAGTAAAAATGAAGGGTTGTATTCAGACCACAAGCGTGTCCGTAACTGCCTCTCACAGACCTTTTCCCCCTGCTGGAGTGCAAGGAACGCTAGTGCGGGGACACTGGTTTTACAGTCATCACGACACAACTTGAGAAGTCAGCAGGTCTGAAGAGCACCACCAAAGCAGGGACGTGGGGCTGGAAGTGCTGGTGCTGACAACCACCTTGTGGATCAGCCTGCCTTTTAGCAAGGGTTCCCTCCTCCTGGCACTTCAGACACAGTTAATGAACCTCACTGCTCTTAGTGTTAAAAACACATTGACTTTCCAGCCCAAAAGCTTTGGGCAATTTATGATCTTGCACCATGTGACTTTTATCCCTCTCTGTTGTTGACATCAGTGATGTCATTTTTTAATGGGGGAAGCGTTTCATATCCTTTTGGATGTTGTCTTGCTGGATCTTTAAGTTCCTCTTATAAAATAGTATTTTAGTTCCCCTGATCACCTTGAGGCCTTCTTCGCATATTCAAATTCCTGTTTCCTGATCTTTGAAAGCCAGGCTTGTGTCTGATACTCCAGGTGAAGTAAGTCTCATCAGTACAAGGGGTTGTCTTCCCTATCTGAACCAGACATGCATCTCCTGGTGTCTCCAAGAATCACAGCTGTCTATCCAGATGTGGTGGTCTTTAACCATTTTGCCTTTTGCCTCCAGTTTTTCTTTCCATCTCTCTTTGCCAGGGAGTGACTCACCTTCAGTTTACGGTGTCAATTTTGATAGCCCCTAGATGTATGATATTGCATTTGCTCTGTGGAACTGCTGTAAAATCTCAAGGTCAAGTACATTCTCCTCTGTGATACCCAGATCCTCTTCTCTGCTGACAGTACTTCCCCAGCTTCTGCCCTCAGCAGGTTATTCAGTACCTTCCCCCCCCAAAAAAATGACAACACCTGCATAACAGCACCAGAACAGCAGTCCTGAATTTGTAAAAACATTCCCACAGCACTGCAGCCGAGTTATGGCCACTAAGGGTCAGCAGAGCTTGTATTTTCCTGCAGTTTTGTGGTTTCTGGTCAATAGTGTGAAGTCGGTACAGGCAGCAGGCCCTCTAGATGGCTGCATAACACAAACAGTATGCACGCAGAAGCGGTACTGCAGCTTCAAAAAGGGAAAAGGTATAACAAGTTACAGCTTTTACATCAGGTTACACTGAAAAGCACATCTTTGTCATTCGTTATGTGGTGACATCCAGGAGCCCAGGTATGCTCTGTGACCGGGTGAGCACCTACCCTTCCACAAAGGTCACTGCCAAGCCCATGGAGCAGGAACACTGACAAACTCTGACAATGGTCCCAGCTGGAAGATCTCACTGTCTGGACTTCTACATTAGATTTTTTTTTTTTCCCCACACCCTTATTCAAAGGATTTTATATAGTAAAACGTGACAAGAATCTCAATGAATGACTTTGCAAGACTAGCTGTAAACTAAGCTGCTTAACATCGCTGGCAGGAACACCTACGCATCGACACAGCCCTCGCCGTTTTAGATGGCATGAATAAAAAGCAAGTTCTGCTGCTGCTATCATTGCTGACAGGCAGCGGAGGAACCTGAGAGCAAAAACCCTAGAAAAGCGGCAGCAGAAAGCCCCTCTTCTCATTTGATCAGCAAGGAGGTAAAGTTTTTTAAACATCTCTTGCCCTGTGTCCCAGCAGCTGCGCAGGCCTGACAGCCTCCTCAGGGCGTCTGCCCTTTGGGAAGAAAGTGGTGTGATGCCGTGTACACGTGCGGCAGGTTTCTCCAAGGCCAAAAAAAAGCAATCCACCTTGGGCAGAATGATGATTTGTGATGGTAGAGGTGTTTCTCTGGGACAAATTCAGAGCATCACTTCTGCTCGAAGGTTTACACCACTCTGACTCACTGCCAGAATGGCTACAGAGTGCAGAGGCAACAACCTGCCAAAGAGGTCCATGTCCGTCTTCACTACTGGGAGTCAGCAGGAAGGCAACTAGTCCCCACCGCGGCCTTGATGAACAGTGGAGGGTGCAGTGCCAGCCTCTCGCAGATCGGATCAAGCATCACTAGAAGAGAGTCCATCTCTAGCAGATGGTCATGCCCCTTGTTTTATTTCTATCTCTTCTGAAGCTGGTATAGCACTTGAGTTGGAAGTGTTGAGTTTTGACTGTAAAGTTCAAATGCCATTTGGTGAAAGTCTCCCTTTCTTATGTGATCAGATATAGATGTGATCATCGGAAACTTAAGCAAACAATTCCAGAATCAAGGAGGACAGAGGTAGCAGGAGGCCTTTTAAAAGGGCCCTTACTATTGCCTTTCTGTGCAAGTTCCTCTGAGGTGAATTCCTTAGAGAACTCTTCATTTCTAGGGCCTTGTCATGGCCACAGGGACGAGGCAGGGTGGGGGTATAAAAGGCAATGAGGTGGCAACTGAGGCATTTTGCAGCTGGGAAAGTAAACCAAAGCTCGTGTTTCTGAGGAAACCCTTTTTTCAACTTGTCATTTGTTTCGCATGCAGTTAAGGAGTTAAAATGAGTATTTATGAATCCAGCAGTAGAGTCCTCAGGCAGGCTAAAGCATAGGGCTTTTCACTGCTCTTCTGAATATAAAGTCCCCCGGGAATTACAAGCAGTGCCCTAGAGCTTTCCCTCACAGGTTGATATCTCACAGCACTGAACCAAGCCTCTTGTTTTCATTTACCCTCTGGAAATCACGCAGTAATGCCCCCTGCATGCAACATCTGAATGACGGGACACGATCAGCACCCACTGAGAGTCTGCAGATTAGAAGTTCAGCAGCAGACAGGAGGATGAACCATGTATGTTTAGAAGAAATCCCAAGTATGACAAGAAATCTCCACGTAGCAAAACAGCAGTATTAAAATGGGGAGAGTCAGAAATATAAAAGGTGTGGTATTTATGAAGAGAGCCGAGTGAGTCTTCCAATAGCCAAGTTAAATACGACACAACTGAGGTTAAAATGAACCCTCCCTCCGGAGATCTCAGGCACAGAGTTATGGACTCTAGGGAGACAACGTGCAAGTTTGCCCTTTTTGTTTTGTTTGGCTTGGCTTAATGAAAAGCGAACATTACACTAAGTTGGTCAGCATTGCAGATAGACCCATCTTTACAGGTTCCCCTCTCCTCTGACCCCCAACCCTGAAACTGGCTCTTTGTGAAGTGCCAAGCATTTTTTCCCCATCACCTTTAGCCATATCTATGTAGACATTGTTTATAAAGCTATCCTTGCAATTTCAAAGTCAGTATTTCTGTGCATGCAGATATAATAATTTTCCTGGCTTCCTTTTAATGAATCCCTTGCATCTTTGAGAACTTGTTTCATGCTCTGAGGCTGGAAAATTACCATCATTCTGACTGGGGATTCATAAAATTACTTTTGGAAAAAATACAGTAAATTAATACAGTATTGTAACTAAGCAGCTCACTGTTGGATTCATGCTGAACATCTCAGAAGCTTCCTCGTCGATAACACTACCTGCTTTGCTTAACTAAAGCCCTGAAAACCATGGCTCCTGGTCAGAGCCTTTTAAAGGATTTCTTTACTGATTACCCATTCTTCCCTCCAATGAAATCAGTATTGTAAGCGAAGGCATACAGCCTTGCTCTCACCATGGATGTAGATTCCACTTGTGTACAGTCACCGTAGCTGGGGTGAGGTTCAACTGTGCTACCTTGATCATGTCTGAGTCTTAGTTAATCATGCTTGAGTCTCAGTTTCTAAGTAGTCAGCTATTAAACACAAAGGTTTTTTTTCTTTTTCCCACAATACTCCTTAGAAGTTGCCTAGCTTTAAGTGTGAAATGATGGGAGTTAAGGGGATGGTCAACTTCTACATACCTTAGCCATCATATTGAAACCTCCCATGATTCCTAGTGAGGAAGTGGATAATCCACTACCAGAGAATTTAAACACCTCAGTATTTCAGTATCTCAGTCATCCTTGGGCAGAACGTATGGACCAGTCCAAATATGGGAGAAGGGATTCTTCAAAAAAATCCCTACTTCAGGTATTACTGTTCTTACCATTTTTAAGTAATAGTGGAATGAAATTCAGAAAAAAGGCCAGATCACAGCCAATTTACTCAATTATAATTTACATTATTACAAACCATGGCAAGACTCCCACCTGACCTCCAACAGGGCAAGTAGCTGACAAAATGTAAGTGATCCAAAAGGTGTTTTAAATTTGGTTATACTGAGGTTGTAAATCAGATGCAAATCTCATTCTATTATACCACATTATACACATATTTTTCAGTGACATAAGAAATTACTCCTATCTGTGCACATCTATATTTAATCCATAGCTATATTCCTGAAAACATTGCCTTTTTAATCAGTTCAGTGAATGGAGTAAATGTAGCAAAAAAATACATCTCAGATTACTATATGATAATTGACAAAAAATATTCAGACAGAATGGTCTCTCTCACTGCCTACTGAGCAAATTTTCTCAACTCTCCATCTCTTCACATCGCTTCGCTATATGAACAGCCAGTAAAGGATCATTTCAGCTACCACAAGCAGCTGTATTTTACTGATCTATCCCTTACTTCCTATTGTTTGCCATATCCTTGTGAAAGTGTGGGAATACATTCCAGGTTGATTATTTCTATTTGGCAGAATATTTTTCTTTTGTCTTTTTAACGTCTGTGAAACTAAGAGGACTCAGTGGAGCTGACGGTTCACAACATCACAAACAGAGCCAATACAGCCCTGTCGAGTAGCCAGCTGTTCAGACAGAACCAGCAGAGGACTCAGAAACTTCTCCCTCATAGCAATCAGGCAAAGATATAGACCTCAGTCTTTTATGTCAACTTGCTGGTAGAAATATTATTTCTTACAAACATTTCTAAGTGGATTGGATACATTCTGGTATCTTTTATGAACGGATTTTGCTACATCTTAGTTTCATGAGCAATGCCAATATCTCCCTTATTTTTCAGGCTGCCCTCTCTTCAGGGACTATCTTTTTGTTCCATGAGTGTGTGGGGCCTAGTCAATGATGCCTTAATTGCCAATTGTTCCTTCTAAGCTCTATGACAATACAGATATTAAAAATTCACTGAATACTCAAGTCAATGCAATTATATTCGTAGCCACAGTCATGCATGCTCCTTGGCTACCTGGTGCATTTGCGGCCTTACGGCTGCAGCGTCCCATTTCCTTTACACATATGCATACTTAGATCAGTCTGCACCTGCCTCCACATTGTGTTGTAAATAAAAAGCTTATAGCTGGTTTCCTACCTGTGTATATGGATGACATCTTAGGAACTAAGGTAACATTATATTACCAGAGGTCAGGAGGAGCCTTCCTCTAAGGATATTTCAGAAAACAAATGCTTTTGTATGTTTTCTCTGAGAAGCTTTCTTGCTTTGTGCATTAACTTCCCCCTAATTTGTCTCCATTTTATATTTCACCTTTCCCTGAAGAGAGGATAGTACTCCAGGATGGGCTTCCACATCATAAAAAACCCTAACTTTAGGATGCAGACATCTTCTATTTTGCTTCTGTGTTTATGTAACAGGCCATAAATGTATATAAATGATAAGAAGTGCTCTGTCATACTTGAAGCATTTTTTAGATTGTTCTTGAGATTATGCCTTTCAATAGGAAAAAGAATTCAAAGGCTCTCTTGGTGCCTATGCAAAATGCCAGCAACATCTCACCCTTTGCGGATAATCTCTTCATATAATGGTGCTAAAATATTAGCAAAAATTGCATTTAACTCATAAATATTTACAGCTATTTGAAATGCCAAAATTTTGCACTGCGACTAGCACAAATCAACTGAGTAACATTGTGTACAATAAAAAAGTGGGTCATTGCCAACTGTGGCTTATAACTGCAACATGATTTGCAAATACATCAAATTGCTGCCTCAGGACAAGGTGCTGCTTTCAGTGCACAATGTCTTCATTGACTGCTGTAGATTTGGAATAGGTTTCAAACCTCATATCTACCATGAACTGCCATAATCTTCCTGCCTTATTTAGTCCGAGTTGATAGCTTTTTACTGGAAAATGAGAAGAGGATTCACCTCTTTAAAACAGCACCTTGACATGGAAAATGAACTGAGTAAGGACCAGCCTATCCAAATCCTACAAGACAGATCATCCTTTAGGCTGCCTGGAGGAGACAACTAAGAGTCATCATCTATCGACAGTGGTTTACACAGTTGGGTCAATGGAGATTTAGTGCAAAATACAAAGACAATTGCATGGAAGACCGAAAACCAGAAAAATCCTTTCTCTCCTGTTACCAGATACTAGGTACAGCACCACACTTGCACTTTTTTCTCTTTTTGGCCCCAGGTATCCTTCTTTTTTTGTCAGGTGATAGCCCTTCTGTGGAAAAGTGGAGAGCTCTCTTTCCCCACCACATTGCTTTTCATGAGCTCGCTTCCGTTATGGAGACAGGTGGAAACTCTGAGGCTGAAGAGAATACAAGATCTGTCACTCCCACATCATGAGGTTTGCTCTGAGCTTTAGGTTGTGCCAAAGGGGCCTAACCATTTGTATTTTAAACAGAAAGTGGTGATGGCTGCCTTGAGGGTGTGGAAAGCGGGACCTGCTCCAGCTGCTGGGGCAAATGTACTCCTAGCAGCCCTTGTGGAGCACAGAGGGACCATCACCGAACTCAGAGACACCCTACAAGTTTTCATAGCACTCCCTGGGACACAGGGAGTCTGCACAAGAAATAAAGCAGAGCTCCAGGTGCCTGAAGATATTTTGGGTCAAACAGGGAAATGTTAGAGCATTTCAGCATCATGGCATTAAGTGGTTTTAAGTGGCAGTGTTCAGTTAGGTACCTTCAGTTTACCCAATTTCTGGTTTAGATGCCAGTCCTTCTTTGGAATTAGCCCGTCATTCACATGGCTATTCACAGCCTTTTCTCCAGAAGGGAGTTTCTAGAGGAAGGGTCAGACAATAGACCTGGCTCAACTACCCTCATCATTCAGAGTTGCAGCCCATACATAGAGAACAAGGCTAAAAAATAAAGGTCTTCCATTCTACTCATGGTTGAAATTGCTTTTTGTTTTAAAGTGTGGTCTTTGAGAAAACTCTGCCTTCTAATACCATTTTTTGCTCCTCACATGGTCTGCTTTGTTCTGCTCCAGACTTGCTGCCACCTGATCTATGGCTACTTTGCAACACAAAAGAAAGACACTTGAGCTGCAGGACTGCCGCTGACCTACACTCTGAGGCCAGTACCATGCCCACTACCACTCTCCACTGAGTTGCCGGTTTGTTTTCAGTTGAAACACTCTCTGGACGTTTTGAGTAAAATACTCTGAACAGTATCTCTCTTCACCATTTCTATTGCAACATTCTTACCACAAGGAAACAGTGGGGAGCATTTTTGGTTTCCACTTTCTATAGCTTTTTCTAAGGAAATGCAATTGTGGATTGCTCTAAAAACACAGTTGTAGGTCCTGTGGTATAACTTAAGCATTTAATCTGTCCCGATTACTTTAAAACAGAGTGCAGAACACCATTCTTATGAGATGTTTGTATTAAATCTCACACTTAAAATGCACTTTTTATCATCGAAGTGTTTTCCAAGCATTAATTTTCCAACATCTTGTAAAATTACTCGGCAAAACAAAGTGATATTATCACCATTTTACAGATAAAGAAATTGAAGTGAAGAGATCAGGTGATTTACCCAAAGCCTTGGAGAGAATCATAGTCAGAGCCGGGACTGGGAGTTTGAGGTTTTGTCTTGTGCTCAGAACTTCATGCTTCTCCTCTAAAGACTAACTATTGCCAATAATAGTCTGACTTTATCATCCTTCAGGGCATGCTGCAAGGCACGTTTGCTTTCCTGAACTGAGGGAAGCTGGGAGAATGGCTCTGGTAAGAAAGCCAACAAGCCTTCAGCTACTGGGTTATTAATGCCTGGGCAATGCCTGCTCTTGGAGTAGTCTATTTGGATAATTGTGTTTTAAGAATGTGCTGGGAAGTGCTTTGAGAAAAGTGTTCCTTTTTAACTAATGAATGTTTACAGGGAATAAATATGTTAAAATAATGCATCAGTATTCTTCACATCAATAGCTACTGTCATTTATGTCCATTTTCTGAAACGGGGGGAATCAACAGAAAAGAGGCAGATGAAACAACTGTAAGTATGATATATACCTTCTTGAAGGGCATAAATGAAGAAATTGCTAAGTTATTACAGCTTGAAAGCAAGTAATTTTTTTTGGCATTTTCTGAAGAGGGGAGAAAATAGGTAGAGAAGTATGATATTATGGTAAAAACTGCTTCGGGAGGGTACTTATGTTCCCCTTCTGAGATGCCTGCTATCTGTGATTCCTCAAAACATTATTGTAAAGATGAAAAACATTCACTACAGCCTCAGAAGAATTTAAAAATTTGCACAATGTTTCAAGAGTATAAATGTGACCTATTAGTGGAGAATACTTTTCAACAGTAATTTTCAACAAATTGGTTTGTTTTTCACTACTGTATAACATCAGTGTCTCTTCTTTTTCATTAGAACTAGTCAATTTTTGAGGCTTTGAGTGGAAAAAAAAAACAAAGAAAGAAGAACATAATTGTTAAAAGCAGCTTAAGTGCACACAGCACAAATTTGGATCATTTTCTACTCTGCTACCATTTTTATTCTTGGTATTGCTCTATCTGTGGAAGAAACCAGAAAAATCTTGTTTACTACTAATACCTTTTTCTAGTGTCCTCTGTGAATCCCAGATGTTTAGTCACAAACTGTGCAGGAGCAAATGTTGTCCATTTCCAAATGACCTTTTTTGATTCCCATTCAAAAATCTGCAGTCACTTAAACCTCGCCTGCCTGACAGTGCACACACCCACACAAACAGGACATTGTTCTCTATTCATCATGCTTGAAAACCATGTCTGAACTTGTGAGTTAAAAAAAAAATCATGTGGACTTAGCTGTGGGATACATATTTCTTTGGTATGGCCCGCAGCATATTTATTGTTAACAGCAAACAGAATAGGTGCAGTGAAGTTTTAAAAATTAGGGCAGGATAATGCCACTTTCCCAGGGCAATGCAGTTCTTTTCTAACATCGTTTTAGGAGTTGGCTGACAGCATGTATTGGCCATGTAGCAATTCAAGTATCTGAATCAGAGAATCTCATAGTGCCAGAGTCTCTAATACCTTACTTACACTAGATAGTAGCTGTATTAGAAAACTGGATTGAGAGTAAGTCAGCCTGAAGAAGGATGTAGATCAAAAGGAAAAGCAATGATTCCAGTTTTGATGGATAACACTAGCTGTTACACAGAGCAACTCACAAAGGACACGGCAGCAGACCATGGATCCATACCTGGTACCCACAGAGACAAACTCCGAGGCCGGGAGTAGAATGAGCGACTGAGAAGTCCTGCAGCTGAGGGAGAGCAGATAGTAGGGGCCAGCAGCAGCGGGGCAGGGAAGCATGTTTAAAACATTGACATGTAGTTCAGGGGACTTCGGTGAAACTGGTCCAAGAACCATTTAGTCTTCCTGCTGCCCTCACATAACTGCTATAAGCCTACAAGCACAGTACCACCCTAATTGGTTATGATCTTCTCTGGGACATTTTCTGCCCCTCAGTAACACTTTGGCAGGCAAACAGGCCTAGAGAAGTACATAACCACTCCCTACTTAAGACTACACTTCTCCAGGTTAATTACTTCCCAGCTAAGACAGATTTTCCTAGATATGAGAGGGAAGTTTTTTTCACATGTTCAGGTAAGAACATCATACGGGTCCAAATGACACTGCTTCATATATATAAATAGATCTGCTAAGTGTGGAGCTGCTTTTCTTCATTTGGTCAGACAATTCTTAACTAAGGAAAAGGTATTTCTTCACCTGGCAGCCAAGAGGTATGTTTCATCAGGCACACTTACATGATGGGCTTCCAGGAATGATGAAATTACTCTTTGAGAGAAAAACTCCAGGTTCATAACGGTCCACAGGAGCCTCATTTGACCATGTCTACCTTCTTAAGGGAGTTCACTTCTGAACTGGCATAGTACCAGAAAAATTTGATTTTGAAGGTGTTAAACTACTCTCTGTCCTCTATAAGAGGTAACTCTCATTCACCCAGCAGTCTGTTCTCCCGTGGATATCAACACACACTGCTCTCACAGGGAAATCAGAACTGTGCGTACACAGCTACCGAGGAGAGCGTTCCCATTCAGCTTCACCCCGACACACGCACTGTACCCAAAACATCTGGTCCTACTGCAAAGAATGAGAGCAAAAACCCTGTGTGGCTACTAGGGACCCTTTAGTCTCCAGGTCAGAAAATCACTCAAATTAATGGAACTTGAGAGCATGCTTAAGTAGTTTGCTGAATAGGACTGATTTGCTCAATTGAGACTTTTGTCTTTGAGGAAAAAGTCAATGCTACCAGCCCAGCTCTCCCAGGCAGCCTTACAATAACAAAACACGGAGTGTGTTCATTAAGTAAGAACATGAAAATACCACCAGGTGAGTAAGCAGATTGCAGTTTCAATAGTGTTTTCATCACAGACGTTGCGAATTTTTTTTAATTATTATGAAAAGCCCTTTGACAGTGTAATTTTAAGTAAATCATTCTCTACAAAGCTTTTTTATTTATTCTTTATGATTTCCATCATCAGATATTAGCCTCTTCAAAGGAAAAGCAACTTGTCAGGAAAAAAAAATGCCTGTTTCCGTATTTAATGAGACCATTTATTCTTTCTTTTCTCTGAAGAGGATTATAATGTGATGGGTGAAATATAGAGAATAATTAGTCCCATTGGAGAATAAACTCCAAACAATATTTTCTCTTTTCACAATCTGAACTGGGTGAGCAGGATTTGGTTTTGGTTCACCAACCAAGGAAATTATTAATTAACTCTAATTGCAAAATCTTTATGCTGGTAGATGTGCGAACCTTAAAACACCCAGCTTGGCTTTCAGGTTCTTCAATCTGTTTCTAAGAAATGGGTTATAAAAATCCTCCTTTCACTATTAGGTTCTGGATATCATTGTTATTTTACAGCCAAAACATTCAGGGCTCAAACCAGCTGTACAGCTGGATAGGCAAGTTACTCCCTCCGTATGTGAAATGTCACTTGATGAGTCTGCAAAAGGGTTTTTAGCACACACGGATTCAGATGATCAGCTGGTATAAACCTGCACAGCACTACAGACATGAACCAGCTAAGACTTTAATCTCAGAATCCCTAAATTAGACATAACACGGCCAAGGGATCACAACAGACCAAGGATGAAAAAAAGATGCAGTTACAATAATGAAAAAAGCAGAAGAGAGGCTCCTCACACTGTTTGATTCAGTATGTTTTGGTTTTTCATTAAGAACAAATCCCTTAAAGCGCTGAGGGGACTTTTTCAGGGCACAATCTGTGGGAATGGGTGGAGCTGTTCAGGAGAAGGGACAGAGCAAAGACCAAGGCTAAGGTGGTCAAGCATCCCTGGCACCACGGGCACGAGAGGAAGAAGACGCGGTTGGCGTTAGCATAAAACGAATTGGTGAGGGCTGGAAAACCAGCTGATCAGTTCTGCAAGGGAGCTGATCTCCAAGTCAGGGCCCTCGCGTTATCTTGGCTTACAGCTACATTTGGCCAAAGTTTATGCTGGTCTTCGAGGCCTCTGGTAAGTCATCTAGTGTAATCAAGGGGGATTTCAGACACGCTCTCCCACTGTTGAGCATACCGATGAGGCTAACGTGAAACAAGCAGCACACAGACACAGATACCTGTGACACTATCCAGAGCTCTTCCACACAGGCCTTTGGGAAAGGGCTGGGGAAACTACACAGGAATTTCTGAGTCTCGCTGTCCTGATTCACAGTCCAGGACTCAGTGCCAGACTTCCAGGCTTGTCTGGCTCCCAAAGAAGCCTCTGTCATCCTTGGTATATGTTGAAGTAATCTATAAGGAAATGCAGTAATAGATTTTTTTCAGAGTGGATATTAATGTGGAAAAATATCCGGGTAGGGCATTAGTCCCCTGGGAAATTATATTCCAGACATTATATTCCTGTGATGATCCCATTTCGTTATCAGACTTAGGGTCCTTTGCCTTAAGCTTGTGGAGGCTGGTTACAACGTGAGAAAAGATGACTTATGTCTCACCCTCCCCACCACCCCAAAAATCAGAAAACAAACAACCTTCTACTCCCAATTCCAAAGGACAGGAGGCTGGGAAAGTGAGTGAGTTTCAAGATAGCTGCTCATTTCCCTCTGTGACTGGAAACTAATTGCTGCAACCACAGAATACAAAATGAAAGGGAAGCAAGACATAAAATGCAGGCAGTAACAGTCCTGGCTGCTAAATTAACAGAATTATATTATCTGTCTGTGAGACCATGCTGAAAACTTGCTGTAGTCCAAATCATACTCTTTTTTATGATGGGTTGAGGCAGCATCTTGCTTTAGTTTTTCACCACCAACGTCAAAAAATAAATGATTTAAACCAGACGTATGATATTTGTGCACGTTTTAGGGCAGCTCCGATTTAGCAGATGCCTTGTATTAATAATATACAGTTGTGACAGGAAATGTGGTTTAGGTTCCTGGAAAAACATAAAAGCTAATTCCATTACTCCATTTCATGGTGCTTTTCCTCAAATGCTAAACTGGTTTTGATTATACTGAAACCTTATAGTGAGAAAACTTTGTCAAGAGTATTAACTTATCGGTGCTTATCCTCCTTCTTACACGTCTCCTCCTGCTGACCTACATTCTGGGCTACCTGTGAACAAGCCTAAAACACACAGACAAAATTGTCCTACAAGACCTGGTAATGTTGCAGAGTCCTTCTACTATGACTATTTCAATTATTATTTTTCCTTAGAGAGACTGTGTTCTGCTTCCCATTCTCTTTTTATTCTGCCTGAATAAAAGCATTCAAGACTCTTTCAGTTTAACTAACAAAACATTTCAACAACAACAACCCCCCCAAAACCTCTTATCCATAGTAACTAGACAAATCATGGTAATTGATCTCTAGAGGGAGTTTATTAAAAGCCTAAGCACAAACACTTTCCAGAACACTGCTGTAATAAGCATGAACTCAAACAAATGCTCAGTTTGCTATCTGCAGTTCGTCACTTGATACATTTTGAGCAACTGACTTGAAAAGGGTTTTTTCCAGGAAAAGGGAAGCACATTCTGGTGGTTTAAGAAATAATACTGAAGTGAATTCACTTCAGCTAAGTTTGTCTTCAATGCCAGAAAACTTACACAGCTTATGGATCACTGTATGTAAACAAAAGTTATAAGAAGAACATGTTACTTCCAATGTATCTAAATACATATATTTTTCACCACTAAACCTCAATTGAGTCCTGAATTCAAAAGCATGAGTCTGATGATTAGCAAGCTATTTTATAGCCAAAGAAGGATCAAATATTTAATTGATACCTGACAGCAGAAAAGGATAATCCAGACAACAACAAGCAATGAAACAACCCACACCACAAACACAGACAAACATCTACAGCTAATATTGTGTTTGGAGCAAAAGCAAATGTCTGGAGGTGAATTACAAAATTAGAAAAAGCTGAGTTTAATAAGAGCTTAACTGAGCTGCCCACAGTGGAAATAAAGTGCTTTGAGGTTTCACAGGGCTCAACCCCTCCCCTCCAAAAATCTCTCCATCAGGGTATCAAATGACAGCACACTTAACCAATGAAAAAACTAATCAGAAGCATTACATCAAGCTTTCATTATTTCATCATGGTACAGCGACACAACACTGGGATCTTCTGAAAACTAGTGTGTAATTCCCACCCCTCACCGAGGTATCACATCCATGTGTGGATTTGTCCTTACCCCCTCAGCATTACAGCGTTTGTCACGGCACGGCTGATTCCTGTCAGGCTAAGTGTTTGTTGTGGCTTGTGGAATCTTAAAAGGTTCCAGTGTTTTAGCCTTGGTTTTGACCTGCACCTTAGCCTAGGTGTTACGTGAACAAATATATGAGATACCCTCAACAAACCCAAGGCTAGCTTTAGAAATCTGGGGATGAATCTACTGTGCAACTGATCAGTTTTCAGATATGGCCATGGTAGTCCTCACAACAGTAACATTTGGGAATATCATTTGAATCACATCAAGAATTATGTTTACATATATTTTAGTTCAGGCAGATTAAGAAATGCCACAAAAAAGATCCCCCCTCTGAACTGGTTGAACAAACGGGGAATGAAAACATCTGTTTATCATTCTGAAATTTTTCTCTACTGTTATTTTTCTTGCATACTTTTACTAATCTATAAGAATCAATAATAGTTTTCTGAATTGCTCTGAAGATTTTCCTCTGCAAACCGCACTTCTTGTTATCTATCTTGTAGCACCTGAAAGTGCAGCAAGTGATTTCATAAGTAAACAAGAGTCATGCTCTCTGCTATGAAGAGTTTTGAGTCTAAAAGGGAATGTCAATAGTTGAGGGGTACAATTTAACCTTGCTCATTCTGAGTAGTAGAAAATGAACTAAACTGATGATTTTTTCTGAAGAATATACCCCGAAGTCCCTGCTGAGGCCACAGCTGTTTAAAATACATACATACATACACACATACATACATACATATATATATATGCTTTTTCAAGAATTCTGCTCTACTGCTTCATGGAGAGCAGAAAGCAGAAATAATGTCCCTTAACTATACTTCTGCAGGCCTGCATCAATGCAGATTGTAACAGAGCCCTGGATCCTGTACCTTAAAATCGTATGGTAAAAAAATGAAGATTCTTATAAGAAGAAATTAATGGAATTAAATGTACTAAAACATGTCTTAATTCTGATTGTAAACGTTGCAGAGGAAGATTATATCAGATACTGGAGAAACAAACGCACAGAAGTTGAAACTGGAAAAATTCACGTAACAAACTGTAAATTAGCAGCTGTAAGGATAGTCGTCTCTTGGGTCAACCCTCCACATTACTGGGGCATGCACTACCACCCAAAATCCTTAAAGCACGACTGAATTGCCTCCTTACAATGTACACTGTCAGTCAACTACATGACAGCTTTCACCAGGAAATCCTGATAAAGTTCTGTAGTCTGTGTAATGCAGATGATTAGACTAAATCATTGCACTGGTCAAGTCTGGTCTTAAACTACATGAAATACAAAAAATGATGGTATATAAACATCGAGGGAAAAGCAAAGTATTTTGCATAAGAAAATAGAAAACACCAGCGGAAAGGATGGCAGTATTTCAGCAGAGCCATGGCTTTGTCTAGTCAAGTCTCGAAAAGTTTCAAGGAAGCAGATTTCAGCACCTCTCTGGGTAACCTATTCCAGAGATACGATACCCTCCTAATGGAGTTTTTCCTAATGTCCCATCTGAAAAATGATATTGCAAATACCAACAGATTTAATTAATTCACTGATCAAAGCCTCCAAGAAAGAAGCTACGAAAATCTAAATGAGTGTTTCAGAGTGTGCGAAGAGCATCTAGGGAGGCTGAATGGCTCACAGGGCTCTACACTGTACGAACACATTCACATGGTTGACTTGTGACAAGTGGCGGTGAGAAATTTCTGAGGATTTTCAAACATATCCCAGCACTTTTCAGAGTATGGTCTTCTGGGGAAAGAGGTATCAAATGGACTTCTACATACCATTATGAGCACTATATACACTAATGAGTACTTTTATATACATATATACACCCTCTCCAACATGCACACATAAAGATTCCCAGTAGCAAGAAACTGTCTGTCAAAGCACTGTAGATCTGTGTTGATAATAGAAATAATTTAACAGAAACATTTTATTTTGAGTACTTTATAAATTTTGGTAGCCCTTACTACACTGTATGTTTGCATAGCTAGAATTAAAAAAAAAACATTGTGGAAATATTAATTTGTATGTATTTGAGTGCATGGGCATATAGCTACAGCCAGTATTTTTAAATATGGAAAGGTATTCTTACAACTTCAGACAATGTTACTAAGGGAAAAAATATCCTGAAAAGGCACCATAAGCAATTTGATAGGTAAGTGTTCATAATAAACATGTCGATGCAACTAAAGGTTTGAATACCTGTGTTTGGTGTGACATCAGATATTTTTCTCTGATTCCCATTCCATACTCCCCTTTATGTGGAAAGATACATGTCCACCATAAGACTGGAATTGGATAGACAAAGACTTTCTACATGTTGTAGTCATGTTTTCATAGCTGCACTGCTCTAATAATATAGCTGGAGAAAACCAGACATCCTCCTGGGCCTGACTACTGCTTTTGGTATGACACTGAAAGCATGGAAGAAAGCAGAAAAGTATATGATGAAGACCCCACTCATATTTCCTTTGGTGCAAGATGCTCCCTCCGCAGCCTTACTGAATACGCATACGAGCAAAGGATCAAGGGCCACTAAACCTCTGAGGTGTGCATCTGCACTACAACTGTAGCGTAGTGCAGAGATGGCTAAGCTGGCTTTAAATGAGCTTGCTCAAATGCTGGACATCATAGTCAAACTGCAGACTAGCCTGCCAAGAAGTGGGGTAAGCGCTCTGCTCCTCTCCAGGCCACTGCAATTAAACTGATCCCAGTATCTGAGTCAGCTCAGGTATTTCCACAACACACTGCAGACTGAAGTGCAAACATGTCCTTTAAAGTGAAGAACCAGGCAAGGCTAAAACAAGCCAAGAACCTCATCAGTGCAAACATGGAAAAGAGCTGACTTGACTAACTTATGTACAGTTGTACTAATGAAAGTCTAATTAAACTTAACACTTTGGAAAGGTCAATAAACACTGTTGCAGTTGGTGGATTTCCATCCATGACTACTGAGATTTATTAAGAAGCTTAGTTTTTCCGAGAAAGGATTACCAAAGAGAGAACACTGCCAATTTTTTGTTCTACAAAAATAGTGAGTCTAAATCATTAGATCATAGCATTACCTTTCTTCTGAAAATTTTGCTTTTCTATAAAGGATCAAATTATATTTCAAACCTGAACAGAGCTTATGCTAGTACAGAGGCTGAGGATTTTCAATGGAATCTGATCATACAATCTGATTTGAAAGGTAATCTTGGAATTTGGCAAGGGTACAAGCACAGTGAGCTCCTGTACCGTAATAATGACAGCGTACAAGCAATGCCCTAAGAGTCACCTGAAGAGTTTATGAACTGGAAAAGACCTATATTGCAGGGGGGTGCGGGGGGGGGGGGTGTGCGGGTGGAGACTTTGGGGCATATGTAGGATTATCTGATTTTTTTTTCTGGGCACATGCAGAATTATATATAACGTGTGGCCAAAAGGGAAGTTTGCATAATTAAGGAATATAAAATGTTGCTTCTCCTTGTATTTGACTTGATGGAATTATTTCACTATTCCATCAAAATTGGTTGGAGTCCCTCCCTTTAGAAAGGGTAAATGAACCAAGCAGATATACTTCTGGTAAGAAATCTTGTACGTGCATACCCAGTACCCTGGATACTCCTAGGAAGTGTTGTTTCCTTTGCAGATTTTTGCTTCTATTGAATCCTTGGTCAGGAGAAGTACCAGAAGCTGCCATTTAGGAAGTGATGCAAAGTGCACTTCATCCTCATTTCATACCAATTATAGGCTTCGTATGCAGTCTTGAGGAGCTTTTCATTTTAATTTAGTTTCTGAAAAAAATGTATGGTTAACAGGTGGAGGCTAATAGCTTCTGATGAAAAAACAGCATATGCTAAATCTAAAGGTTTTGCTGTGTACACAGGCATTGCCTGTTAAACAATATACAATATACTAAAAAGGCCCAATTCTCTTCTTGCATCTGTAGGAGTCATGAGTAACACTGAAGAAGTGAGAGCCATGAGTAACACCAAAGAAGTGAAATTCATTTCTTCAACACAGTGTTGGCAAGTACCAGCTCTTGGTGGACTGGTCGTTTGTATTTTTACAGCCTTTTCATGTCCCATCCTCAAAAGCAAAGACAGCTCTGTGAATGAAGTGACTTTGAGCCCTGCAAAACTCCACGAAAAACTATTCAGCATGGAGATGTGGATACAATCTCTGGCTGAAGAAACCCCTAGCTGCAGATTGCGTGCAAGGGTGCACTGAGAGAAACAAGACTGTATGCTTGTCTAGTATTTAAACTTTTTACCCAGGGCTCTGCTATTAGCCCATATCATCCACGAGACATTAGAATAGGCAAATCTCTGGTCTGACTCACTACAGCTGTTCTTAGGTTCAAAGGGGAGAGAACATGGCCCGTCTTTTACTTAATCGGATTTACAGCAAACATGAGAAAATGTGCAATTGTCTTTCCTTCTGGTTCCATTCACCATTTCAATCCTTCACTTTTCTGTCTGTGTGAAGCTTAATTAATTCTCTTGTAGGGGCAAAGTGAATGTGACATCAACACCACTGACCTCTAGCTCCTTGCTCCCCTGGACACATGCTCACTATTTAGCCTCCTAAATCTAAGTTTTTGGACAAAAGAGCAGTCACAGTCTGCCACAGCATGCAGCTCTGAAATTAAAGGCACAACTTAGCAATAATGTAATTTTGTATTTTAGTTTTGTATCGTTCATTTAGTTTAACTTTCCAGAGTTAAGCAATGGGATATAAAGGACTATTCTGTCCCGGGAAACAGAACAAAACGGCGCAGGGAGCTCCTTGTACAGAGTTGATGGTGAAGATCTCACCATAAATCCTAGGCGGATTGGGTGGAAGACTGTGTGCTCCCTAGCCACATCTCCCGTCTGGATGATGGTGGATGAGTACCTCAGAGCACTATGCCACACAAATATAAACAGTCTGTGCTTTAATATGAGGCTTCATGGTATATGTACATCCCCAAACACAGCAGTATGAAGCTAGGAGCAGGATCCTGCATACACATGCTGTGCCTTCCAAGTCTCTGCTCTCCCCACCGAGCCCCTCCTTACTCAACAGTACAAGAAGAGTGTGCATATAGTCCCCTTCATTTAGCCCCGTGCCTTGCAGTCACTGTCACTTTACAAGATTTGGCAGGCAATGTCCTACACCAACTTCCAACCTCTCATCTGAAATGGAGCAGGCAAACATCACTCAAACAGCTGACAATGGGGAGAAAAAGCTTTGATACACTGACTTAGTAAAACCCAATGTCCTGGTTGCAAATCCACTGTAATCCCACATTATCAGAAGGAATTCCCAGTTGTATGAAAATCAGGAAGCTTTCTAGTATGCTATTATCCTCCCTAACATGCACGCTTCCCCCGCTGCTTTGCTTTTCTTGTACAGTACTGCAGCACATGGAAAATCATGAAACTGAACTGCCGATAACATCACACCTTTAACAAACTTGCCGACTGATGGATTCCTACCAGAGATTGTGTTCACTGAGCAAGCTTTAAATTTAGAAAGGTAAGCATGTAGCTTGACTGAAGGGAATGCCATGCAAGAACTGATGATATTGTCAGATAAATGCCTGAAAGGACCAGCTGTAGTAAAGAATAAGCTCTCAACATCTTTGCTAATGGAGTGTGGTTCTTTCTAAGAAACAAAAAAAGAAAAAAAAAAGTTTTTATTATTCCAGTCTATTACCAGAACGTGCTAGCATAGCATATCATCAGGATATGCATGAAGAAACAGGAAAAGCATATGCATGGCAGAATACATAGGATACACATATGCCTGGCAATGGCGATTTAAGATATAGGGGGAAAAATACTTCTGGGATTTCGAATGTGTCCATTAAGTTTACTTCCATAAAGTATCATCTGATATTTGAATAAAACTCTGCTGGAGTGAAACTGTACAACTGCCATAGATCACAAATCCTAAATGCAGCACATAACAATGGAAACTGTAACCCCATTGGGAAAAACAAATGAACAAACACACACCACCATAAATGTTTTTGGAGGTCTCTCTCCCTGCAAATATTGTACAGTCTCCTGATCTCCAGAAAAATGGAAATGGCTCTTTCTTTACAGAAGGTTCTTCAGTGCTTGTGTCTGCAGAGAAAAAAGACCAGATCTCTGAGGAGGATCAAAGTTTGCCAGACGGTCTTCTGGTTTGGATTTACTCTCTTTCATCACACCCTTGTCCCAGCTGCTTGTTCAGTAAAAGTGACTCCCTCCTCTCTCATTACACTACCCGCTTTCACAGAAGATACTTTCTTAGCCTAGGTTCTCTTCATTTTGTACCAAACATCTCTTTTTAACTTCCTCTCTCTTTCTCCATTCCAGTCTTTGAAGCGGACTCTCCCGCCTGGCATGGCATGGCATGGCCTGGCCCCCTTGGGCAGCCTCGCTCTGCAGGGCTGCCATGGGGGCCCCTCGCTACACCGTCCCCTCTGGGTGCTGCCAAATGCAGCCCTGCTCTTTCATTCCTGCCACAGCCACGGGCAGCAATGCAAGAGGAAACAGTGCCCAGACGGATGCCAGGTTCCCTCCCCCTCTCTCCCCTGCTAGCAACCATCCTGGCCAGGGGCTGGGGGGGCCGGGAGTAACGTCAAGCAGCCCCATGTGCCCCCACCACCTCTGCCGCAGCCCGCAATCTCCCTGCTGTGGGAGATGCCGTCCAGGCTCTACATGCACGTTTCTGTGGGCCACCCCTTGCGTTGCATGGAGCTGCAACTGTTGTGACTGAAATGTCATCCCAAAGCCCCATCTTTGTGGCCCTGCGGATGACTCTGCTGGGGGCCGCTGGGCACCCTCCCCCTGGGCCGCCCCTCCGGAGTGGCTGCGTGGGGCAGGGGAGGCCACGTATAGCCTGGTTTGTCACCACCAACTACGCTATCTCTCTCTCCCGTGACTTTCAATTTCTCTGGGAGATGTCTGGAAGTGTATTTGCACTTAGGGAAATTCTTGCTCTGCTAAGTGGCCTGCAGTTTTATCATGCTTATTCTAAGAGGAATTAACACGAAATTCCCAAGCCCATTGTATTTCACGTTGCCTGTGGAGAGAACCCCCAAACAAGCTTATTTGAAGCACTTGTTTTGTCTATTACTTATTTAGCTGCCAGTGACAGAGAGGTCTCCAGGGAAAATGGTATTTTGCAGGCACTTGAATTTTACTTTAGCCAGTTGTGACAAAATATCTGAGTGAATTTCAGCCTATTGAGAGTTTTGGGTCTCCCTTCCATTATAAAGAAGTAAGCTTATTAAAAGAAAATAGTTTTAAAGTATGGTCACATAACAATCCATGTATAAAGACCATATAAAAAAAAATTCCAGACATCCTTTAGTTGTGGTGGTTTAATTTCTGGAAAAGTTTTGGTTTTTTTTTTTTGAGTTTCCAGTTACAAGCCAAAAATCCACATTTCCACACTCAGGATATAACAAAGGCCCCTGAAATTGAAACAAAGGGACAAAAGTGACTTTCTTTTTAAGGATCTGATAGTTGACAGGGAACTACTATGGGAAACAGATGAGAAACACAGACTCCAACTGAGCTGTGTGAAACAGCCAGTCCCTGTTTTTTACTAGACAAAATGGCAGGCACATAGAGCTTCTCTTTATTTTTGCTGCTTTTTCTGTTATGCTCTATTTTACGTTTCTGTTATGAATTGCAAGGAATTCTTTTGTCTGGGAGGGCTATCCTGTCCGTACGTGCCCAAGGTCCGCACATGGCTGGCCCTACAGCCAGGCAGAGTTAATGGGCACGCAGCCCTGCGCCCAGCCCAAGCGCATGGGAGGGATGAAGCACGCAGCTTGGCTGCAACCTGTGTGCAAGACAGCACAAGCACACAAGGGAGGACAGTTGCAATGATATGAAAAATAAGCTGGCCCATGGAGAGCTTAGAGTCATTGACAACCAGCTGGTCACCGCAAGCTGGGTGGGACCAGTTCCCACAGAGTTCCTGAACAGTTTTTTTAACAGGAAAGCAAAGTTAATATCTATTTTTGCCAAACAGTTTTAATTGAAAAAGGAAGAAACATCAGTTTTACAGATTGTTCATCCAAATATGTTCTTCCCTGAAAAGCACGTATTATCTGCATGCTTTAAGATGAGTCACCAGTGTCCTGCTATGTCTGGAGACTGAACAAATTGAAGAGCCAAACCTGTTTCAGAGCAGTGAGGAGCAGGCAGTTGCTGAAGAGATAGCTTAGTACTGGCACAGGTTACCAAAGGAGCCTGTGTAATTCCCATCCTTGTAGATTTTTAGGAACAAATTAGACAAACAGCTGCCAGAAATGACAGACGAGTGTAAATCAGAAGGCAGGCAGGACTGTATCTCGCAATTTTTTATGGTTCTACATAGCTATGAAGGGACCCTTCAGGAAGACACTTCGCATTTCATTATCAGCTACAAGTGAAAAGAAAAAAACCAAACCACTTTCTATTAATTTATTGTCAGTCAGAGCACACAGCAATAACTCTGACTTTGAGTAATTATTTGTGCTGTTACCCAGAAATTATGTTCATGGGACAAGTTTACATCCCGGATTTGCCTACATTAGAGTATGCTGCTACCTGCCTGTGTAGTAGCTCACTCTGATGGAGGAACATAACGTATGTTAGCAGACCTGGTCTCCAGCTAGTCTAGAGGTGAGCATTTGAAGGCTCTGGGCAATTACAGAGATTCAAATAGAAAAAAAAATTGAATCCTTGGGAGCCTAATTGATAAGGGACCTTATTAGCTGGTATGAATAGGTATGAAGATTTACCTTCTGTACAGAAAAAGGTCCTTGGTTTTGTTAATTGGGTAATGATGCAGCAAAGCCTTTGGACTTTGGCCTATTTATGTCGTAGCCGGACAGTTACAACATCAAGGATTTTGATGAAATATTTGCAGGATCACTTGACCCTACAGATGTTGTTAATATTCAAGTGTTGTAATTATAAACTAATTGACGTTTAAGCAATGGAATAAATTGCCCCCAGTGCATGTAGGATGTATGACCATATACGATTTACAATAACTATAAAGTAGCTTGAGTTATAAGCGGCTTGTTTAAGGAATTGTTCTTTGGAACTTAACCCCAAATTATTCTTTCTTTGCATTTCTTGGTCACCTGTTTCTGCCAGGGTAAGGAAATTATGCAAAAAAAAATGTGATGAGCTGCTAGAAAAGTGTTGCTTTGCATAAAGATTTTAGCAATAAAAGATTATTGATGTTGCACCCTGGCTTCTGCAGAAATAAACCAGTGGGGTTTTTCATCATAACTTCTGTAATAACTTAAATGTGAGTAGCAACAGATGAAACTAGAAAAAAGTCGCAAATATTATTTGGGTTTTATCTAGTCTCAGTCCAATCTGAGAGTCCACGTTAGGTCAGTGGCTTCTAAGAGAGACCAACACTGTGTTTTTCAAGGAGTTGTAAAAACAAGTGATATTCTGTTGCAGTTCAGAACTGGGTGGCGGATATGCCTGGAGAGCTTAGTTGGAGAAGCCTTCATATGGACTTGGCTTGCTCTATTGACCTACTTACCAGCTTACGGTGGACATACCATGACCTGCTTCAGAATTTGTACCATGCTTACTTAATAAATTCACACTTTGCAATACAGGAAAAGCCCATGCAGCGTGATATAGTGTATAATAGGTAACTGATGAAATTTAACAGGAAGTCTACAGGAAGACCTGCAAGCCAGATGGGAAGGAACAGAGACATCCAAGAATATAGCCAGATTGCTGAGATAGCTTAGTGGCACAAAAGAGTAACTTTAGTTCATTTCTTCCCTCATCGCCATGAGTCTTCACGTCTGCTTGGCTTTGACAAATCCTCATTCCTAGTCTTTGAACCTGTTCACAGTATGTGGCATATGGTTTTTATGCAGAGGTATATGATCTCTGTTACGGAATGCCGTAAGTTGCTTGTCCTTGGCAAGTTGGAGGTGCAGGGGACCATACTCCCCCCAGGATAAAGAAAAAAGCCAAAAAATCTCATCCATCCTACGGCTCCTGCCCTAGAAAATATCCTCTCATCTCAAGGGAGAAGCTAGGAGACTGAAATGGTCCAACTAAACAAAGAATTGCATCGTGCGTAAAAGCTAAAAGAGTGGGTGTGTTTGCCAGCCATTGCTGAACTAAAGATAGAAGGCTTTGCTTATGCATTGACCCAGAAGATCTGAATACATGAAAAGGCGGCATTTTCCACTGTCTACAAATGGAGAAATTCTGGAAGAAGGGCTTCATGCCAAATATTTTTCTAAGCTTGGTGTGTCAGAAGGGCTCTGGCAAGTGCCTTTAGAAAAACAGCTCATGTTTGCACATATTCACCAACCTTTTTGGGAGACAGTTTCTTCAGACTGCCAGTTGGGTTGTGCTTGGCACCTGAGACATTTTACTGGAAAATACAACATGTTTTTGTTGCTGTAGAAGGTAGTAAGGCTTACAAAGATTATGTTTTGGTCTGAGGAAAAACAGTAGAAGTGCATGACTGGGGACTTCAAGTAGAAAGAGCTGACGTTTCTGGCAAAAGCTAAACAAGCAAAAGTATAAACTCTCTCTAATGAAAATAACATACCTGGCAGAAAAATTAACACAGCGAGGAATACAAGCAGACCACAGTACAGCTGAGAGCATCACAAACTTGCCTGGTCCAACTAACAAGGAAATGGAATAAAGATTTAATGGAATCATGAACTATGTAAGGATATTTGTGCGTAATTTAGCTTAAAAAAAAAGTTCTTGATTCTCTCGGGAGTACATCTCTTGCAGCTTTGGTATCAGGATTTCAGGTAGCTATACAAGACTGGCCCACAGCCTATCACACATATGGCAATTTTTGAAAAAGTAGGGATCTTTGCCTGTGACTATGTGAATATGTCTCTACCAGGCTGCAACTTTGCACCAGGAAAGGTGGTTTTTTTAGAAATGCGAAGCTGTAAAGCAGTACAAACACCAATCTGCTTTGACTGTAAGCAATGATCTCAAGTATGTTTTTCAGTAGCATGATGGCCCTAAGGTCATCACACGATGTCCTTCCTAGTCCTTGCAGCATGCCCAGTTACCTCGCATATCTGCAGGGTGGATCATGCCCTTGAGCTGTGACTTTGTGTCAGCTGTGCCAGTAGACAAGTTTCAAGGGTTTACCTGTTGCTATAATTTTTATGGTGGGCTACTTAGATTTAAGGATTACACTAGCTGATAAAGCCTTGTTATGAACTATGAGGCCTTGTTACGGGACCTGCTTGGATTTGCACAGTAAGAAGGCTCAGGGCTATTGCAGTACAAAGCACAGGAGAAGTAGGAAAAGTCAATAGAAGGGAAAGTTCTCCTCTATCAAGATCACTGTAAGGACCTATTGTCATGTGAAACTCAGTTTAACCAAGTTGCAGATTTTTACACATAATGCGGCATCTGTCTTCACTGATCTCCTCATTTCCAATTTCACTTAAAAACACATGTCTAATCAGTTTGAATTCTCAGTTGCACAATCTCTGTGATCTGTCTGGCAGACTGCTCCGAAGAAAGCTAAAAGCCCAAGTATCGCCTGTATGGCGCCTGCATGTTCCTCGCGCGGTGCCCAAGGACAGTGTCATGGACAACGCCAAAGCAAATAGCTGTGGAAGGGCTTTGACATTCTTTGTATAGAGATCAGCAACAGATCTTTTGGTATAAATTGCTGTGGTCACAATTGCAACATTCTTTTTTTATGCAATTGTAACGCAATTGATCTTTTGAATTTCAGGCTGGTGAGCAGGGATCCCCTTGCAAGCAATGAGGAAGAGAACTGTGCAAACATGGAATTGCAGAGGAATGAGTCAGTGGTGATTTTTCATGTAAACTAAGTAATAGTGAAAACTTGAACTGGATGTCTGATATCTGTGTTTTCTAAAATGGGTTCTTTTCCCTAAGGGGGAAAAAGCCCTAAATGGGAGGACCAAATCTTTCACAGTCATATGTTTAACAGCAGGAACCTAATTTACATACACGAGTATATACATTGTGCATCAGTGATGCCTAATTCCCCAAGTTGAGCACACAAAACAATACCCAGTCATCAGATATCTCAAGACCTGGGCTCCCATCCCCAAGACTAGATTAGAAATGTGCACTGTTAAATAAAAGACATTTACATGTCCCATAGCCAAAAAATGCTTACCACTGAAAGAAGATCATATATAGGAGCAAGGCTATGGAACAGGATGGAAACAGGCATAGACTGAGGATCAAGGTCCAGCAGCAGAAGGCTGCAGCTGTCTGGTGTAAGACTTAGTCTCCAGCAGTACTTACCCATCTGTAATGACTGGAAAGCTCCAGAGCTTTTCAGAGTTTCTCCAGTATGTGATTTTCCTACATCATCATCATAAGCTGATCATCACAGATACTGCATTAACATCGAGTTCGTAATGAGGGAATCAGATGGTTTAAACCAACCAAACCCTAGGAACTTTGCCCCCCCCCCCCCCAACCCTCCACCTTGGCTGTGAAAAGTCTTGCTTTTGCTTCCCAGCCTGCCTGACCACTGCCATCCCAGGTACACATGAGCAATTTGGACAACAAGTACACGAACAGGTCCTCACCATGCAACTGACTTCAAAGACCTTGTCACAATAGTGGCCTGATATTAAAACCTTGCCACCAAAGGTAGGATTTCTGGCCTTCAGCACACAGCTGAGAACAAGACTGTACTAACAGGATTCTCCTTGGGTTTTCCTTGCCAAAGCTGAGGTCAGCCCGCAAGACCTGCCTTGACACCTGCCCCAGCAAGTGCACCCATGAAACTAGCTAGCACCACTAAAATAGGCTCTTCAATGGGAGGCACGCTTGTTTGCCTGACACACAGGAAATAATACTCACAGAGCTTTCCTCCCAACCTTCAAAATGTAACACACTGCTCATACTGAAATGCCACATTTTCTATTTCTTTACATTTGGAGATCCTCATGTGTTTTTTTCAAACATGGCCTTTGTTTGCTGTACCTCAACATTAAAAATTTTGGAAGTGTTGCTACAACACAACAACATCCCTAAAATTAATATGTGTCTTCTTGTTCTCAGATTCTTCCTGTGCCCTGTAATCCTACCCTTAATCACGTTTTTTTCTTTTTTTTTTTTTTTTGCCTATATAAGGACCTTTAGACATTAATAGATACTGCATGCTTTGCCCATGAGTAATTTTGTAAGGCGGTTTGAAAATCTTGGGACAAACTATTCTCTGTTAGTAGATGTTACTATGACACATTCTTTGTGACAGGTACATTTCCAGTGTCATGTCTTTCATCTTAGCAGGTTATCAGATTCTGTTTAAGGAATTATTCCAAAAAAAGGTGTATGTAGTTCAATCCTGCAGCTTTCTGCTCAAAGTGGTAGGTAAAATATATCAACGGAGACAGTAAATGGATAGTTTACTTTTTCATAATATTTTCCCTTACAACATAAGAGCAAAAACTTCACACCATTTAGGTCAGCATTTCCCATAGGGCCAAAACACAATCCTGAAAATTCTGTGAATTGCTGAGGATATTAAACACTGAGGATAAGATTACAGAGAAACAATGCAGCCATTTTGAACTGAGCTTTCCCACAGTGAAAGGTTCAGTGAGGCCCAGCTGGTTGTTTTGACTTCAGACACTGACTCAGGGATTGGAAAGTTGGATACCAAGGGTGGAGTAGAGAAATGATTTGGCAGGCAAAAGGAAAAAAATTAACCTTTTTCAGTCCACATGCTGCGTACTGCACCTACCAGCCACTGCAGGGTCTAAAGCCAGATTAGCTTCTGTATATATCTGGGTTTAATAGCATGCAAGTGATTATAATTCTTCATTTTTCTCCTCCTTTGTTTGTGATCTGTCTTAAGCTGGAGGCCTGGAAGCAGTTTATGTACACTGTATATCTTAGAGGGGCCCGATCCGGTCTAAATGTCTCAGTAGTGCCATGACACAAACAACTGCAAGTTATGACTAC